>NC_133807.1:17995184-18245184 GCF_043250625.1 Sebastes fasciatus
GCTTTGAGTATTTCCGTTTTATACTTCTACTCCAATATTTCTGCTTTAGTACATTTCAAATGGAAATATTGTACTGCACTTATTTAACAGGGGTAGTAATTGTTTGTAAAGGAGTATTTTAACATTATTGTATTGGTACTTAAAATTAAAGGGACATATCATGGTCATTTCCAGGTTCATACTTGTATTTCGGTTTTCAACTAGAACATGTTTACATGCTTTAGTTTTCAAAAAACACATTATTTTTCTCATACTGTCTGTCTGAATATATCTGTATTCACCCGCTGTCTGAAACACTCTGTTTTAGTGCCTGTCTCTTTAAGACCCCTTCCTAAAAAAAAAACAGTCTGCTCTGATTGGCTTGTAAGAAAAATATGGTGCACCTTTGCAAAGGTAGTTCTCAAACAGTGGGTGAGATATTCTAATGAGCCTGCATGTGACATAGGAAGGGGAGACAAATCTGAATGGCTTGTTGAATTACATGTTTTCTGATCCCACAAAAAATTGACTGGGTTGTCAGTTTGAGTGTTTGGTCGGCACTCCTGATACCCAAATGTATGTGCACAAGTACCGAAAAAGTGAGTTTTTCATATGTCCCCTTTAAGTAAAGGATCTGGCTACTTCTTCCACCACTGGAGACTGATTTTAACATCTAACAGCCAGCATATCCTCTTGCTTGTACATCCTAACATGACTAAATGAACTGAGGGTGTAATATGTAAAATTCTGCATAGAAATTACAGCACCATTGTGTTTAGCTACATTTAAAGTTAAATTAAACGTATTGTTTTAGTCTCCTCATCTCAGTCTCCTGAGATGTTGTCAAACCTGTCCAATTACTGAGCAACATGTGTCCATGTGACTGAGTTACAAAGCATTGTTTTGGTTGTAATTGGACAGTGTAACCCAATAAAAACCACATACAAGAAAGATAAGTTTTGTCTACGATTTAGACAACACTGTAGGTGTGATTCCTCCCTAACCTCATGACCAGAGGCAGGCCTACCTGTGGAGAGTGTTCATATCTCTCAGGTCTGTTGGGATATGGGCAGACTGCATCTGACGTGCGGGCCACCTTGGACCCGCCCTCTGAAATCCACAACAGTTTCTGTGCAGTTTTATCATCCAGAGAAAGCGGCAGCCAATCTGAGAGGAAAAATTTATTATTATATTTACATTTAACTAGGCTTATTCAACTTGTGTTCAAATGACCCAGGAAACAAAAGTGTTTACATTACATTTATTAGTATAAATAAATAATTTAATTTAATTTTTATTTCTTAAAGATGAATTATTGCCTTAAACCTGAATTTAAATATTTACTTTCTAAATTGTTTTTTGTTTAATTTATTATATTTATCTTTGCACACTAAAGACTCCACACTCTAGTTTCCACTAATAGCTTGACTTCATATTGTGTGGCATCAATTAGTATCAAAACATTTTTTTTTTTTTTTTTTTACATATGACATTTAAAATGAAAACAAAGTGAAAAAGCCGTTACGTTTCATGAAGTCAGCCCTGGTGGTGGGTTCAGGGATATTTGGCTCGTATGGCGGCGGCAGATTCTCTGAGGAGAGATAAGAGAATTAAAAGGGAATAATAATATTCAACTTTATCATGAATGGATAATCACATTTACATGACACCATCTATTTAAAGTAATGAATAGTTCTCTTTATTCTTTGGTGATGTACAATAAAGACCTCCCAAGAGTAATACACCATGATGCTCATTACCTTCTACAGCACTGCCGTTTTTTCTTCCTGCAAAGGAAAAACATAGAGTTTCATTTCACTGCAATAATATATATAATAATGTATGTAATGTAAGTACTTAAATACAATAAAATAAGTGACTAATACAATAACGATAAAATAGAATAAAAGTATACAACTTAAATACAATAAAATAAGTGATTAATAAAATAATGAGTAAATATAATAAAATGTTTACAACTTAAATACAATGAAAATGTCATTATAAAATAACAATACAATTCTACTCTATTTCATTGTTATTTTATTAATAAAACCAAAATAGAATAAAATTGTACAATTTAAATATAATAAAATTTGTGAATAAGATAATGTAAAAATGTCTATACACCATTCTTGATCAAAGGCCAAAGGATCTGAGTACTTCTTCCACCACTGTATATAGAATATGTTTTATGGCCTCATATGAACTTCTTTAACACATTTCTTTAATGCTCAACACTCGTAAGGGTGGCACCGACAAGTAAACTTCAGTCAGCTCCTTTTTAGCTTCTCATCTTCCTCTGTAGCCTCTCCCTTCATCAATGCTTCCGTCAGGCTGCCGTTGATCGACAGTAAATCACCTACGACTCTCAACATATACAGTAGATCACAGAGGATGTGTGCTATGTGGGTTTTAGGTTTCTACATAAGGAATCTGGAGGCCGGAGCATCCATCTGAGGAGGACACACATCCCTGCCACTGACAGCAGGGAGTCTAATTCTCAGAGTATTTCTGTATGATGCTGTTACTTCACACCGCCGAGGGCTTTGGGTTTGTCATGTAGTGGGCTGGTGTTATAATCTCTGTTGTTGGTTCCTCCTCCAGTCTGTGAGTCATTCTGTCTTCTGACATTCGGAGAAAACTGTGATCCAATACTGGCCGGTCAGGTCAGTCCCCCCTCTGCATAAATAAGTTTTCCACGCTCAAGTTACTGTTTCTCACATTTCAAACAGATAACTAACTCATCGCTCTTACTCAACTACCAGATTATGTTACATCACCACATTAGCTCATTTTCTGTGTCCTTTGCTATTGCCAAATTTAGACAGAACAGCCTCAATTCTCCTGATTCCATATAAGGGCGCTTCAAAGTGTGATTTCCATATAGCTCATGCTGTGTAGTAAATGCATTAGTGGGCCTGAGAACAGGCTTTCTATACTTAATATAAGGCTTATTATAACCACCAGTTTTTAATGTTAAAAATAGCATGTTCTCACTGAGTTTGAGAATATCCCATATATATGATTCTGCATCAGCTTGTTTCAACTCTCATTGAATATATGTATCGATTAAATTAAGAGAAATATTTAAACCCAAGATCACATAGTTTTATTGCTATATCATACCAGCAGATTCTACATTGTCATTTTATACGCTTTTCTCTTGTGTAGGGACAGTGTGTAGGATTTCATGGCATCTAGTAGTGTGGTTGCAGATTGCAACCAACTGAGTACACCTCCGCTCACTCCTCCCTTTCCAGGATTGTGGTAACGTGAGCCGTTGAGTGCAAAACCGTGGTAACGCTATTCGCCTCATTCAGAGGCCATCCTTACCATAATAACACTACTTTAGGAGCAACAAAGTCAGACTGCGGCTGACGGTACCACGGTTTTGCATTCTACCGCAGTTTCACAAGTGTGTCGGAGAACCACTGTGGCCTTCAGGTAACATAAAAAACACGAAAGTCTCTCTCTAGAGCCAGTGTTTGGTTTGTCCGTTCTGGGCAACTAAACATGGCGGAGCAACACGGCGGACTCCGTGAAGAGAGACCTGCTCCCTATGTAGATATGAAGGGCTCATTCTAAACTAAAAAACACAACGATTCTTATTTTCAAGTGGTTTTACACACAGTGAAAACATTCTTATTAATATTACTGTATATTTCATTTCTGCTAATAGAAATACTACATTCTGACCCTTTAAATATCTATAAATGTTTGTGGGTTTAAACAACGTTTGGCAATTTGCGGGTGAAATGCTGGAGTGCCACATGGTTTAAGGTTGTTCTTGCAACAATAACTGTGGTTGCTTATAGTTCACTTTGTTAGTGATTTAATGACTACAGTTTGAACAGAATGGAAGCAGATGATAATCAGGATAAAATACCATCAGATAAAGTTTTCACCCTCTCAGGAAGAGCACAAAGAAATTAGCTTTAAAGTCACAGATTTAAAAAGCTATATGACCTGCGATAACCCTGCACAACCAATCACTACATGACATTTACATTATTGTAAAAAGCCATATTATTGTACAGTAATAGTCCAATCGAAGCAGTTACGTGCTGCATATTCTGACATTTAATGTCTGGTGCTCCTGTCAGCGTCTTTCAGGTGGGATGATTTATCCCGTGACATGTGCGAGCCTGAGGAAACATAACCTCTTCAGCCTGCCTGACCCTCAGCTGGGGACACCAGCAGCATTATAACCAGGAGGAAACATTGGGAGTCTGGTATATAACATCTGCAGGATGTGATCGAGGGGGTGGCGTTGCCTTCCCCGAATCGTGTTAGCCTGCGGTTCTTCTAAGTGTGCCGAATGTGTTGTGAGAGGGCCAACTTTAAGCTTTAAAGGCAGACATCCTCGGCTGTCCCTTTAAAAGTCTAAAATACTGCGCCGTAATTAAAAATCTAAATATATATACGGCCTTACTGTTATGCAGGAGACCATTATGTCAAACACAATTACCTGACTGAAGCCACTAAGACCAGAAAATGTGATAATTGACTGGGCATGCAGAAATATTAATTGGACCCTACTGAGGCTTAAGGGTCTAATTACAGAGCAGATTTTGGAGATTGTCCACGTGTCCTCACTGACTTCAGCAGCAGGCCCGGCGTCAATCTGACCAGCAGATGGACAGAGCAGGAGGAGAGGAGGACAGATTTGGCAGGACAGAGAGTGAAGGTCATGTTGCCTTTAGAGATTGCTGGAGCAGAGAGACGCTGGTGACAGATCACTTCATTCGTCTCTCTGTCCTGATCTCGTCCATAAAAGGAACGCAGCAGGTGAGACACGATGAAAGAAACGTCTTGGGGAATAGTGTTGACTCAATCCAGGCATTAAGAAGAATTACTGAGGATAGATGAGAAGACAGACGTATAATATATCCATCTCCAAATGTGTAAAATGTTTCTGGCTTCTATCTGAGGGGAATGAGGTGATCACCCTGACCTCAGGCGACCTTGGAGTGAGATATCAGGCTGGCAGTAAGTGTGGTAGGTGATTGGAGATCAGTCAGCGTTGTGAAGGTTAAATCCTGGTGGATGCCTGTCCAAGCTCAGCGGGATCAACAGGAAAGCCTCGCAGAGATAAACGCCTCGTCGAAATGATTGATGATTTGACATCACAGCATTAAAGACACGGAGGAGATGGAGTAGGATGCACGAGTGAGGTCTGAGGCTTTGGAATATTTAAAGGCAGAGGGACCATAAAGAAGACACCTCATGAATCAAGTCAGGGATATTGGATGATGAAACTGATGGAGAAAAAACTGTCAAGTAACTGAGCTGGATTAGTGTGTAACTTCAAAAGGACAAAAGATCTCTGTGGAATCACAGCAACGAGAAGATACAAAAAGTTACGTCCTCCCGAGCACATGTTTAAAGGATCAGCCTGCCAAAAGGTCAACGTTGGATCTTGATGAGGTTGTTTGCTTTGGACGGCCGTATCAGACTTTTTCCATTCCCAGATTCCCCTCACAGTGGGACAGAGCTACATTATCTGTGCGGATCAGGTTCAAAACATCCCAGTGAGACTGCAAGATCAGAAGATAGTGAGATGAGGTGGAGGGAGAGAGAAGAACATAGTTGGCATGGGCCCCTGGCTCATCCCTCTGGTTCCTGTCAAGAATCCTTGGCTGGAAGCCCTGCGCACATGTGACGTGGAGATGGGAAGGAAGTAAAACACATGGCGAGACAGATGGATGAAGGATTCTGGGAAAAGGAAGAATTCAAGAGGAAGGGCTGGCACAAAAACAAAAGGGACTGATCTATAAAGTGTGAATCCTCCTTGGGGCTCCTGCACAGAATTGCCACATTAAATACATTATTCAATTATGTTTAGTGTATTTTAATGCAACCAACGTTAGCTGATCACATTAGTTTACTATCTATCAGTTATGGTGACAAAGTTTTGATTCCTTAAATTCCTTAAAGAGACATCTAAGTGCAGAGGACGGGGTTCCGTATGTTACGTAATGTTTTTTTTTTACATTTTGGGACTTGAATCACTGTGCAGCATTTCACACTTCATTACTGCCACTGCCAGAGGAGGGATTAGTGACATTGGGGCTGGGAGTTGGGAGGGGGAGTAATGGGGTGTCTGAGTTATGGAAGCACTAGAAATACCCAAAAGAAGCAGGAGAGGGACAATAGATGTTGATATGAAGAACTACCAGCAGTAGTGGCAGAGCTGAGAGAGGCGCGTCATGAAACAAGACAGATATACAAGCTCTGAAACCGCAGATGAGGCTTTGACATTAAGAAGAATTCAGTAAGTGATGGCACAAGTGCAGAGGAAACCATAACCGCCCCTGGAGAGGATCATTAATGCACGTCGTTGACATGAGTGATGATCCAGAGAAAAACTGGCAGAATCCAAGGTGAGGTGCTGACTTACAGGGATGGTCAGCATGAGGTGGCTTAACAGCATCAAATAAACAGCATATGAAGCACATGATAAAAGAGTGTGAAAAGCAATAAAGAACTTTTCTTCTAAAGTGGTGACAGACGGAATAATTATTGAATAAAATAAAGATTTGAACATTTACAAATAGTGTTGCACAAAGAGAGAGAACATAACAAACTACTATGATTGTGATTATGAATACTCTGATGCTCCAAAGCTGCTAATAGTAAGAAAGGAGTTATTATTTCAAATTCATTTCAGTGCAGAAGAAGAGAAGATAAAAATCTTGGAAAGCACGAAAATTAGAAACTGAGCTTAGTTTAAGAGGCCACAAATTTTACTCAATCAGAGAATTATAAAAAAACACATTACATCCTTAAATTATAACAAAGTATAATATATTTTAACTTCTATCTTTGCTAAGAAATATAAGTGCGAGGCTAACTGTAATCAATGCTAAATGACAAACAAGTGATGCATTCACTCTGTAATGTCCCTCACAGGCCCCCATAGAGACTCAGGTGTGGATGGTTTCTTACCTGCTTTCTTGGGCACGGGCATGATTTCCTTGGTGCTCACGGCGCTGACTGGCATCAATCGGGGAGATCTTGTGATAGTGTGGCTGAGAGTCTCTGGAGGGTCTCTCTTATTGACTTCCAAATGAGGTGCGGAGGGGGGGGGAAACGAGTGTGTGTGTGTGTGGGAGGGAGGGGATGAGCAAAAGTTTTGGTGGGATGTAATGGTCACCCAAAGGGACGGTCCTGTCACATGAAACTCTGGATCCTTTCTAGGGATCAGATAGGTGGAGACGAGCAAATGCCCAGTATATTGCCAAGTATGCACGCTCTTTTGCATACACATGGACTGAGCATGTGCGTGAGGCACACACCCCAGATCTGACAAACACATTCATGTGAAACTAATTTGAGTTATGGAAAGATAATTTTACAGCAATGTGGGGGGGTCAAAGGTGGAGCCCACATGTCTGGAATATTTAGAGATGTTGGTGCCTGAATTCATGTACATGCAGTTGATACTTGTGCTTTGTTTTGTCACCTTGGCAACATGATGACCTCTGACCCAAGAACGAACGGCCGCTGATTTTGAAACTGCACCTAAAACTGACCCTGACACAAGCTATAGGTGTTTGTGTCTGTATGGGAGGAGTCAGTATTTAAGAAGGCAGCCAGCTACTCACCGAGAGCTGTCGACAATCTCGGATGCCATCAATCAGCAGTTGCTGGAAGTGCTCGCTGGCAGAGAAGTTGGGGCAAAGAGTACTAAAGTGCTGGTGTGGTCAGGGCTTGAAAATAACAGCTTGTAACTCTGCGCGCAGATGTTGCTGACATTTACCAGTCGTCTCAAGTAACCACTTTTAATTGAGCACAAGGTTCATTTGTAATGAAGGTGTCATTATTTCGGCTTTTATCTCCCACATTTCATACTTACATTGAAAAAAGATAAATTCTTAAATATAAATGTTGGAAAGTAGTTAAACATTTCAATTTCTTTTCCATGTAAAGCACTTAATCTGGTTTCAATGAGTACTAAATACATAAATCTTTTGCTTCTTCAATTTTATTTATTTACTTAATCTAATGCCCGGGTAGGGGCAGTGCAGCTTGGGTGAAATAATATTTAGAAATATTTCTGCGGAGGCCCTGCAGTCCAAAAACATCATTTTTAAACTTGTGCACATGCTATTATCTTGTTGGCATTAGATATGGATCTTGTGCGCTCAGGATGGATCTAATGTCTTGTACACACAAGATCCATATCGTGTCTGCACCACAATAAAAAACATTATCAACAAATGTCAAACAAATGCATACATTTGCAATAAGTTAAATTAACATTTGCATGAGAAAAAGCTAGTAGGTCTTTAAGCCTTAGAAGGTGCTAAACACGGAATTCAGAGCATATCTATTGCCTCCGCACGGCTCTCAACATGGCGACGGCCGGCCCGACGATGTAAACAAAGGGAGGAAAAGCTCTGATTACAACACGCAGAGGGAGAGTGACTTCTGCTTAGGTAGACATTACTCCTCTATATCTTAGACAATAGTTGTTTGCTGCTATATTAATGCTCTAGATATCGTATAGAGAACCTTTAAGGATCAAATAGACAAGACATAAAACAACAAAACACCTGCTATCAGGTGTTGTTCATGAGATTTTGCTCACTCTCAGTAACATGTATCTAAAAGTATTATCAATAAATCTACTCAAAAGTAAAATTACTCATGAACCAGAATGGCACCTTTCAAACTTTTATATTATATAATTTATATTATTGGATTAGTGCCAGCACTTTTGTCACAGGGGTGAATTAGAGCAGCAGAGGAAGGAGGAAATGCAGACGATCATGGACAGTACAATGTGAAGGTGTATATGGGCTTACAGGCAGGCAGGTGCAAGGTCCAAGGCCAAGGTTAAAGCTAAGGTTCATGTAACAGAAGCTTGAAAACAACATAGAAGGGGCCTGACGAGGGAATGAGGTGCAGGTGGGGAGAAGTTCATGTGAGGAGACCGAGGTGATTGCAGGGCAGATGGGAGTGTCAGGATCTGGGATGACATCTGGTGGACAGGTAAAGATTAACACCGAATGGGTTTGGAACAGTGGGAATGTGGCTGGAGGGAGGGACAGAGTGGCAGAATGTGACACACAACTGAGGAGGATTTGTGATATTAATATGAACTGTAAGCAGCATTTTAATGGTTGTTTAATTGTACCTACTTTATTGTTTGGTAGTTAAAGGACCAGTGTGAAGGATTTGGCGGCATCTAGCAGTGAGGTTGCAGATCGCAACCAACTGAAACTTCTCCAGTGTGTCAAGCGTGTAGGAGAACTACGGTGGCCGACACGAAAACGCAAATGTCCCTCTCTAGAGCCAGTGTTTGGTTTGTCCGTTCTGGGCTACTGTAGAAACATGGCGGCCAGCTCATTCATCATGAAGAGGACCCGCTCCCTATGTAGATATAAATGGCTCATTCTAAGGTAATGAAAACACAACGTTTTTTATTTTTACACTAAAGAAAACATAGTTATAAATATAATTTTCCATTTCTGCCAGTAGATCCCACTAAATGTTGCACACTGTTCCTTTAAATCTATAGCACTGCATCATCATTTATACACTGGTCATATAATAAGTTTATGTAAAATTCTTAGTATCTATCAGGCAAATGTGGTGGAGCAGAAATATAAAGCAGCATAAAATGGAAATACTCAAATAAAGTACAAATATGTCAACATTGTAAGTACTTGAATAAATGTCTGCAACACGTTTTCATCCCGAATCGTCAAATACTGACGCTTACTCAAACCCCTCGGTGCCTCTTTCCAGCTGCAGTAAACACGTATCTAATGTTGTGAATCAATCAAAAAATTCCTTAGGTTCAGGCAACAAAATCACTTAGTTATGTTTAGGACAACAACAACATTGGGCTTATAATGACTATGTTTTTACACTGGACACGAACAAACAGCTGATTGTAACGTGAAAGTGAAACGTAACGCAGGACGGGAGACGAACAGTGGTCTCCTGGATGAAAGCCCTGTGTTGTTTGACCTACCCGCTCTGTGTGTCTCTTTCGCTCTTTAAAATACGAGACCACAGCACTTTCTCTGAGCTGCCGTTATACTGCCGTTAAATGGTGCCCTGTGCAGCGGTATTGAATATCAAAGCAACGGTATTTGACGCCCTGGTAATGAGAAGAGTCTGATGTCTCTTGTTATTAGCAACAACAGTCAGTAATACATGCTCACCAAATGAAAAGCAATAAAGAATCAGATAATGTTTGGAGGGTTTCGTCTTAATTGATACAAGTTAATAGGAAATAACTCCCTGTCATGAGAAAGAGTGCTATCAGAAGAAGAATTTTAATGAAGTTTAACTACCGCTTATCGCCGACTCCTATAATACCAGATATGCTCCGTGTGAGGCATGAAAACTAATTTCAACACCTGCTGCTTACTGCTGTCAGTGAGAGTGCTTAAATAGTACCCTGACCCCTGGGTGTGTTTAAGGGGCGCTATGCATAACATTATACAGTCAATGACCCCCCCGGCCACCATTAAATGCCCTTTCATCATGTTACTTCATTACACGTTAACATGGTGGTGCTATATGGTGACATGTATAGCATGATTGGGCGTGGGGGATACAATAAGTGTGAGGCTGTAATGTGTGGAGGCCTGCTGGGATGCTTTTCAGGGACTCCTGGTAGTTTTCTCGGTTCTACTCTGATTGACGCAGCAGGTGCTTCTTCCTTCTCACCTCCTCTCACTCGTGTGTTCAGCGGCTCTCAGTATGTTTATTCCACTCAAGTCTCCGAAACAACTGCTGTTAATAACTTATTGTGAATAATGCAGAGGTGGAAGAATTCAGATTCTTTACTTCAGTAGAAGTACCAATACAACAATGTACAGATATTATATTACAAATACAACTCCTGTATTTAAAATCCAGTAAAAATATAGAAGTATTATCAGCTAAATGTATCAAAAGTAAAAGTACTCTTGGAGGTGGGACCACAGAGATATAAGTAGGTGCTGGGAAAGTGGTGTGAGAATTTTTATTTATTTATTAATTTATATTTATTTATTATTTTTATTATTATTATTATTATTATTATTATTATAATAGTTTTTATATATTATATTTTTTACATTTCTTATTTATTTTTTATTATGATAATCTTTTCAGTTACTATCTGTTACCATATGTACATATTGCTTGATTTGTTATGGTTTAGGTTGTTGTAGTCATTTTCTTAAGGTAACAATAAAAAGCTTGATTAAAAAAAAAAAAGTAAAAGTACTCGTTGGCCCCTGTGACGGATATATTATTATATATTACATTATATGGATGCACCAGATGCACTTTACTGTTGTAGCTGCTCAGGGTGGAGCTAGTTTTAACTACTTTATATACAGTTAGTTTAGTCCAGTAGTTCCCAACCTAGGAGTCGGGCCCCTTCTAAGGGTCACCAGATAAATCTGAGAGGTCGTGAGATGATTAATGGGAAAGAAAAGAAGAATAAAACTAAGTTATACTGCAAAAACTTTTAGTGAAATGTTAAAAAACTAAAAGATTTTGGGCTACAAACTTATTTAAAGAGAACCTGTTTTGCTCATTTTCACAAAACACTCTGTTTGAGCTCCTTGGGCTTTGGACTTTGCAGACCTTTTACATGCAAAAAAAAAATAGAAACACAAAAGGTCCTCTTTAAAAGAAACAATGATAGTTTAGAGGGGAAATGTCTCTTTGGTGGAACATTTAACAACTCATAGACATCTGAAACGTGACAGTGCTTTCTTGTAAGGGGTCACAAGTCAAAAATGTTGGGAACTACTAATTTAATCTTTAACAATGTGTTGTATTTTATAAGCTTATCATACTGTATATGCTTTATGTAAAACATTAAGCTGAAATGTAACGCTGTGAAATAAATGTAGTGGAGTAAAAAATTCAATTTTTCCTTGTGAACTGTAGTGGAGTAGAAGCAGAAACAGAAAATGGAGATAATAAAGTAAAGTACAAGCACCTCGACATTATACTTGAATAAATGTACTTAGTTACTTTCCACCACTGATCGTTCCTCTCCTAATAAAGCCACAGCAGCTATGAGAAGTAGAATTCCTCATGACATACTATATATTATATTATGACATAATATTTTAGTCATAGAGCATCATTAATGAAGCGTGCATGGTTAAAGTGTCCAGATTTACAGCGTGACAACGACAGGCCAAAATCAACAGGCCCCCTCAGCTTTAGTGCAACATAAACCTTGTGACTTCTCCTAAATCACGACTTGTCATGAGAGGGGGGTTGTCCTGCCTGTCACATGGTGTCATGCTGACATTGGTGGTCTCCAGGCGACAGAGAGCCGTGAGATTTATGAGTAACTGCTGCTATGCAAGCGGCAGCCTATTTCATGTATGTAACCTCTCCCTCCGTCTGCCATCATGCTTTCATCTGCAATATTTCACTATATTATCATATACCTAATATCCTTTCTCCATGTTGTTAAAACCATGAGAGCACCATCTTGTCACTTAACTGTTACGGGTTTACATAGTATTTCAATTATTTCAAATGATTCACATACCATTTGAAATGATTTACAGCCTCTGCTGGCCTCTGCATTTTAGTTTGTATTTTCTGCATTCCCTTTTGACAACAGGATGTGTGCTAAGGACAGTTTAAATATGTGTGGCTGGAGTAAGGAGCAGAGCCTCATATGATGTTCATTTTCTTGAGTAAAGCCAAGGATGCAATGACAGGAAGGAGACAAGTAGTTTCATCTGCTTTGTGAGAGGAGGAAAAAGCCTAACCTACCTAGCTCTTCCCGCAAGGGGATTCGTCTTTTGCCAGGCCGCCATTGTAAATAAGAATTTGTTTTTAATTGACTTGACTGGTTGAATGAAGTTTAAAATGAATAAATGAATAAATAAATAAAAATGCTGCTGGTATGAACAGGCCAAAGGTTACTTTAACCACAATCTAATTTCATTACAGCGATTAAACCAAGGTTGCACAATGACGTCAAGCCAAATATTTTTTACATCAACAGTGAATTAAAATGTGCCCTGGTGGGGTTAAAGGGTTGCAGTTAGTTCAGTAGTACTGAATCCACTGAGAATCAACACCCATCTCTGCAGACTGATGAAGAAAGTGGAACATTTAGTGGCTAAAGAGGCAGATAACTTTCTCAAGAGTTGGTAGACACTAGATCCGAGCTTAAAGGAGACGGAGTAATTTGACTTGCGTCGAAAACACACCACAGCTGTGGCGAAGGGCGGGCCTGCGGCGAGCTGCCATGCAGTGTCTATGGAAAGCTGCAGCGGGCAAGCTCAGCTTTGGTCATTTGATTCTACAGCAAAGTGTTGCCAAACTAAAAGTTGGGGGTGGTTTAACTTTTGGTGGCGAATTGCGGCCAGAGAATACCCGCTGTCCTGTGAGTCCTGTGACATGTTGACAGAAATTCTTCTGGCCTGAAACACATGAGCACGCCTCCTGGCCACAGAAAAATATAATCATTGCGGCGAGCCGTGTGTTTTGTTAAGTTTCGGCGTTAAAGCTGAAGTAGGCGAGATTGGAGCAAATATGATTACAAAAAGTTATTTTTATAAAACGGTCGCTATATGACAGTGCTACATGAAACATGAAAAAAACCACGTGCCTCTGTGTCCTCTGGTGCGCCTAACGGCATCTGCAAGATTTCACACACCGAGGAAAACAAGCAGTAAGAGCTGATCTGAGGTCCGTTGTCCAACTGCCGTCCATGAGAGCCGGCTGTCATTCACTCGCGAACTCCGACCAAACGGTCAAACTAGACAGCGCTGATCAAATATGAATCAATATTATGTTACGTTAATGCCTATTTCTCTCCTCAAATGTTTTCAGTAAAATGAGAAAGTTTGTGACGCCACGGCCATTGTGAAATCTGGTGAAGGAACGTCAAGTTCTGGTCACATGACCGGAGTACAGCCAATAGGAACGCTCTCTCAATGAAATGACCTGTGATTGGTCAAAGTCTCCCGTCATGGGCTAGATGTTCTAAAGCCTGAAAACAGAGCCATGAGGAGGTGAAGAAGTCTAGTTATCTCTCAGAACACTTGAATTACAATATGCTGAAAGGTTATTATGGAACTTTTTGCCTAATGATGCCAAAAATATATACTGCCTACTGCCACTTTAAGGTGGGGACATGCTCAAAAATAACTACTTCGTACGTAGGGTTTATAGAGCGTCCACACTTGAAGGCAGGGTGAAAAGCCGGCCATCATAGAGAGGGGCAAGACGTGATAATTGTTTAAATATAGGGACTATTTTTCCTGGAAGGCATTCATAATGTTGCACTCGATTGTTCAGACTGACAGAAATAGAAAAAGAGAGCTAGAGAGAGAAGATCAAACCAACTTTCTCACCTTTGCACAGCTGGCCAGTCACTACTTGAACTGGGTGCACCGTCGATTGTCAGTCCCCCAATTCTCACGTCAGAAAGGTGTGGGGAGTTGTCAGACGTTGTTCGATCATCCGGTAAGACTTCGGCCGGAGCATCTCCCAAATACACAACTCCAATCGATGTGTAAATGACTCAAACTTACTTCTGGCAAAGATGTATAGAAATAGAATCAATAAACGTGGATAGATAGCACGGTTTGCACAACAGACATGTCAAAAAGAGATTTATCATGGTTTGTCGAAGGCCAAAGCGTTCAAGCACAAGGAGAAGCTGTGGCAGAGTGGTACATTACTTGATGAAAAACATGCAGCTTTTTAAATCCTATTGCATTGTCATTCTAATACTATAATTTGTCATTAGGTCCATTTTACTTGGATATAACATTATGTTTAGGTGTATGCTACTTTTAGCCTGTCGTCTGTTGTACACTCGTTGAAAGCAATATGTGTGTACTGTGTGTGTGGTCTCAGTGTAACTGCAAACACACGATTCCATTCCTAAAGATCACCACAATCATGTGTCGCATGTCCCCCAGCTTCCTGGTAGACGAACATACATCACCGTCCCTGCTGATAGGCCTCTCATGATTCATCAGGGTTTCTGCTGAAAGTTAAATAGCTGAGCTTGTTGAGTTTTTTTGAAGAAGACTGTTTGGGAGGAAACCTTTCAAAACATGTTACTCTGATGATATCACATGAAAACATGCAGCTTCTCTCTCTCGGTCTAACCTCTCCCCCCCGCCGCCCCCACCTGACAGACGCAGATCTCTTTACAAACTGATGACTTTTGGTGTCCGGCTCGCTTCTTTCTAACTCTCCCGTTTCCCTCAGCTGTTGTTATCACCTTATTTCTCATGTTGTACAGCAAGAAGAGAACATTGAAGAGCAACCACAGAGCGGGACGGCGGGTCGTTCTGAGAAAGGCCTGGCTGGTGATTGGACGGGGCCAGAAGGCACTGAAGTGTTGAAGCTCAGTGCTGAGCCTCCTAAAATAAGAGGATATTCCTCACAGTTTGACACGGGGACTAAAAACAGCCAGACTGACTGACTGACGTGAGGAAGAGGATAGGCGATGTTGACACAGGGATTTTGGGACATTCTGTTCCTAAAGCTGTTTTGAATCTGTGATCTCTCTTCCTGACTCATGATTATAAATACACAGATAGGTGGCAATAGCATGGAGCGGAGAAAAAGATGTTCACATTGGCTCCCCCACAAATGTCAGGATCCCTGGCAGACTGGAGGTCGCCCTTTAAAGACGGTGCTTTTTCTGTGCAGAATAAACACCTAAAAGACGGTGGTGGAATAACAGATGGTGTGGTCCTGAGTGGCTCATGGCTTGAAATAGAAATAAAATAACATGCAATAAAAAAAGTAAAGCAAAAACAGACTTCCCACTCAGACTGTGATCTAGTAGTCCACTGTGTTTTTATGATTATGTTTGAAATGTTTTGTGTTTTCTATGTTTAGATATGCATTTTAAAATACAAAATCAAATAAACACATTTAAATAATTAATGTATAAATCAATTTAACATTCAGGTCTGATTCTGTGAGCAAACCTATTTGAAAGATTCTTGAGAGATTTATGAAACTGTTAAGGTCTGGAATACATCAGAGGATGCTGAATAAAGAAGGGATGAGAGACAACAGAAAGCTAGAAACAGTCTATATACACATGCATGAAGCATTTGGAGGAATATTAGGAAAATATTTCTGTGTATGGTGTTTATATAAACAATATTTACTACCACAACAGTTGACATTTATTGGGGGATAGCAGCAGCTGCTCTTATCCCAACAGGCTAAACCCCTGACTGTATTGAAAAGGATTAAACAGCTGAGTGGAGGCTTTCCAGTTCAAATGTGGCAAACTGACACAGAAGTGGTTCAGTGAGGGAAACCAGACATGGACAGGCCATTGTTTACTGGAATTAGTTGTTTGCATCACAGGCCTCCTTGAGTTGGGCCACCTCTTTCTGTTAACAGCAATGAAATGTGTGTTTTCTGTGTAGCAGGTGTGCAGGAGAAAGAACCATTAAGTTAAATACTAAAAGATAAAACACTGCCAACACTTTCATGTGACTTTATTTAATTTCATTCAAGGGCATATTATCATCTAAAAATCATGATTAATCACTATTTACATATGTAGGCATCTCATAATTATTGTTTTTTCTTCACTATCAGACCTTTTTCTGATTACTAACACTGCTGCCTATTGTATGTCTATTTCATTTAGAGTTTTATATTACCGAATCAACTTTTTCAGAATCTTCTTCTGTGTGCTTTTGCTTGCTTTTATTATTCGTTTCTTGTGTAATCTAGTCTAATCTGTAAAGCACTTTGGGTATGAAATGTACTATATATATTAATTTGCCTTGCCTTGCCTACTGTTTCTGGTGTTACAACTAAATTTGAGCCTCAGAGTAAAACAGGACCTGCGGCTGAGTCTAAAACTCTTGAGACTGAGTGACATACAAAAAAGGCAGGACAAGTAATAAATACTTTATTTTCACATAAGTATTAAAAATGCAGTCATCTGCAGGGCACAATATCTCTTCTATGCTGTACAATTTTAAGTTGTGTGTGTGTGTGTGACAGACATTTATCCTACTTAAATACCATTATGTACAGCAATTAAAATCTGCTCAAGAGAATTATTGTTCAGGAAATGTTCACCAAAAAGAAAAGAAGAAGAAGAAGCTGTTGTGTGTTGATCACCGGCCGCCTCCATTGGCTGCTCCACCTCCGGCTCCTCCACCTGATTGGTCCTGAGCGCCAGACATCATGAGGAAGAGAACGAGCGGCACGATGTACATCCACTGGAGAGGACAAGAAAGAAAAATGGAAGTAAATACAACAATATTTGTTTGAAAGGCAACAAATTTAAACTGTGATCACAGAGATCAGTCCCAGATTGGTCATCCCAGATTAGCATCTATTTATTTTCTGAACAGAAGAGAAGTTAAAAGTGGGTGAGTGTGAAGAATAAAGAAGAAACCTCAGGATCAACACCAAACACATGCTCAACATATTCACACTGACAATTAAAATGTAGTATTTCTTGATGGTTTAGCATGGAGGCTCCGTCATATAAAGTCATTTGAATTAAGGAAAAGTCTGTCTGAATGTATTTGGCATTGAACCTGGAAAAAAAACTTAAAGAATGGAAATGAGGGAACTAGAGGGAAACAAGGGGGGTTGGTTTAGTTGGTCATGTTGCTTAGAAGTTAAATAGATAAATTGACAGAGGAAGAAGAAGGACAGAACAAGCCACAAGTAAGAAAACAGTACTTCAGTGGGAATCAGCTCTGCTCTCTGCCTCCCCCTGCTGGGGGCTGTGCTGAATTGGTGACCATGAGGAAGATTGCACCTCCCAGAATCAAATACCACTGCAACACAGCACAGCACCAAGTCAGCACACTGTCACTGGATGCAGCACAGAGTCAACACAGGTCACTGAACACAGAAAAATACACAGGATAGCACAGAGATCATAAAAAGAGCTCAGACGAACCAAGCCCGGCTTCTCTGCGGGAATGTTTCAAAAACACGGAGCTGACTCCAACCGACAGCTCAAAATGTCAGAGAGACGACAAATTTTCATGTTACTAAATTTTAAAATGTAACTTTGTGGGCAGGATAATGTTGGATGACTATGATAGCATGGCAGGAGCTGTACAGAGCTGGGCTTGGGCTGGTGTGACAGCTGTCAAACTCTGGTGTGTACCACCCTTTTTGGGCCGAAGACCACCTAAAAAGGGGGGTCTGGGGCCAGTTCCGAACGGACTCTGGTGCAGTTTGTTTACTGTGTGAAAGCAAAGCAGACCAACCACAGGACTGTGTGAGAATATATAAATGATTTTAGCATAAATTGAAAGCGATCTCCCGATCTGTATAAGCGACATGCAGCCTGTATTCCTACAAGATAATGTGGTAACTATGGTTACCTATACACCAGGGGTCTCCAACAAGTAGCTCCGTTTCTAAGTGGCTCGCTAAAGGTTCAAAGAATATGTACATAAATCTGATGACACAAAGTCACTTTATAAACCTGTTACAATTCCTATCCAATTAAAATACACAGACATCCCGCCCCCTTCTGACACAAAATTATTATTTGCCAATCACATGTCAATTAAACGAGTGACGCAAAATATATACTATTTACATGAGTAATGGGTAACAGAGGTTTTTTTTCCCCAAATGTGAATGACAAATGTGTGTGGGTCTTCATTTGCGGTGCCAGTGAATCAGTCGTTAAGAGATGTAACCATGGTAACTTTTCATGGGACTTTCGGGTGTTATGTCAAAGTTGGTTTCCCCCGTCAAATAGCGTTTCCCTCCTGTCAAAATGATAGCAGCCCCCTTGGTTAGGGTTAGGGATAAGGGTTGGTTCAGGTTTAGGTAGGGGGAAACAGTATTCAACACAACACCGGCTGGTAGCAGTCTACTAGCAGAGACGGTAAAGGAGTTGAAAACAACGTTTAAAAGACAACAGTCTCTGTTTACCAAACTGACAAAGAGGTTCAACGCAGCAACAGAGGCTTTGTTTAGTGTCAAACATCCTAACAAAACACAAACAAACCTTCTCCTATAGGGGGAATGTAATAGGGGCGATGACTGTGGTGGCTGACACGTTATTAAAGGACCATAAAAGTAAGACAAAAATGAAGTCTGCTATTAGCGATGTAAAACTTGGTGCTATGAGTAGCTCTCGGCCACTTTCATTTTGTCAAATTAGCTATCAGAGGAAAAAAGGTTGGAGACCCCTGATATATACACACACACAAGAACGGGTACTTTCCCTGATAAACCACAAAGTGAAAAGGGAAAGAACAAACTAACAAATGTGCAACCACTTTTTAGGAGACATTCCTACTTTCCTGCCACAAATATTGGCAAAAAATATCTACATAGTATATTTTAACATGTGCTGCATGCATAGAAAAAGTTATGGTGGGTCTGATGGGAGCAAAAAAAATTTATGAGCTTAATAAGCACTTTCATGTATCCATTAACTATATGGGCCATTGCAATCATCAGAGCCTAATTACTGAAGGCAGAGTATATCTTTAGGCACAGCCTGCTGGCCTTATCAGCAGTTTTCAGTACTTACATATTTAGCAAAGAAAGATTTCTGCTCTTGTGGATTCTTCCCTTTCTTCTCAGTTTCCATCTCCATTCGTTCAAGGAACAGAGCCGTCTCAGGTCTGGAAGAGAGTTGGCAATTAGTATTCAAACAAACCCCAGAACAGAAAGTGTATTTGAAAGGCAGAGCAGTGCAGAGAGACTTGTTCTACCTATGGGGAAATGGTGTAAAGCCGCTACGCCAAGGCAAATAGAACTGAATCAAAGACATCTGAAAAAGCTTCCCAAGAGGATTTCACTAATACAGACAGCAACGGATATGGATGCTAACAATGTGCCACCGTAAGCAGGCGAGCTTTATAAACAGTCAAGATTGGAAGGAAGAAAAATGAAAATACATGAATACATCATTTAGGACTGACCCCGGTGCATTGACAGGAGCCATGACGCTCAGTGTGGTGTTGAAAACCTCAAGATCAACTTCATCCTCAACCTCGGTGCCCCTGCAGGCTCCGGGTAACGTCACTATGGAGACGCCGATGAGGTACCCAGAGACGTCAGTGTGGAGGGAGATGACGTCGCTCAGATGGGACTCAACCATGGCACACTGAGGATCAGAGCCGAATAAAGGTTCATGTTAGAGTTACACCACTGTTAGCCAGTTAGTATCACCCACATTTATATCAGTCTATTAGATCAATATTACACTCATTTTAGAAAATTATTGAATTATTGAATTAACTCTGGCTAGATATTTCAGATTTTACACAAGTCTGAATTCATCTTTATTCTTACGCATCCTTAATTTATGTGGAGAGATTTGGGTTATCTAGTTACACACGGCTTGAAATAGAATTATAGTCGAAACATTGAATATTATATATATGATCAATTATATATTTTTTATGCATTAACATTTTAAGACATTGAAAAAGGCCAAAAAATTAGCTGGCTGTAAAATAGAATAGAATACAACTTTATTGTCTTTGGCTAACCAAAAAATAAAATCTAGTAGGTTCAGTCAAAAAATATTTTAAGTTAGTATTTTAGTGAAGATTATATCCTGGTGATGATAAGTGAAATACATACGGCTCTGACAAATGCTGTGAGGTAACCTTCCAGCTGCCGCTCGGTCTGTCTGTCTGCCTGCAGGAAAACACGAGGTACTCTGATTCTGTACAGACCGTCCACCGCAGCCACTTCCTGAGGTTCAAAACAAACAGACGTTAGAAATTCACACCATACCTTGCTGATTCACACTCAAATCCTTTTGTATGACCTCTGGCTCTCTGACCACGATTTTATGTCCATGACTCAAATCTGCTTATAAATGCTAATTACAAATGTGTAATATCTGTTGAAGCCCTTTTATTTTTTATTTAACCTTCATTTAACCAGGTGTAAAGACTCATTGAGATTAAAAATATCTTTTTCAAGAGTTTCCGGGCCAAGATATGCAGCAGCACAGTGACACGATTACAGACATAAAACAAGCATCGCAATATAAAAAAAAGACGAAGAGCAAATTACAGAATCATAAGGTATCGAAAACACATTCATCAGCATCCAAAACATATACAGCCAGATGTGCTTACTTCCAGACATTCAGTGAGACTAGCTCTCATTCATGATTCAGGTAATTTGTAACTGATTCCAAGAAGAAGGAGCAGCATACTTGAATGCCCTTTTCCCCAGTTCAGTACGGACTTTGGGGACAGTTAATATGATTAATTCCTGGGAGCTAAGAACGTAACTGGAATCATACCACCTCTGTGTGATTTTGGTAATCATTATTTTGACACAGCTAACTACAGTACTAGTCAGTTCACATATTTTAAACCCCATCATATATATCACCTTCAGTTTGGTTCGGTCTTCCTCTGATAGCTGACTCTGACTTAGTGAGACACTGGGCTCCCTTCCAGCTTTCAACACCAGTGCTCCGCGCACTCGAAACTTTGCTATATCATCTGAAACAAGGAGGACAACAGACAGTAAGAACAGAGCAGATAGCATGAATGAATAGCTGAATAGACCCTTTTCACTTGGTCTGACCCCAGAATACATAATGGATCTCTTAACACCCTATACGCCTGTACGTGGTCTGAGATCATCTGATCAGCTACTTCTTGCTGTTCCCAGGTCCAATTTTGTGACGAGAGGCGATCGGGCTTTTGCTGTCAGGGCTCCCAAACTCTGGAATGCACTTGCCTATAGAGATGTGATCATCTATCTCTGTATCCACTTTTAAAAAACTTTTGAAAACGCAATATTTTTAGGATAGCATTCCTATAAGTAGAAGACTGGGTATAAATATATGTATGTAAACATCCGTTTCTGGACGCATGTGTACATTTATACACATTTATCTATATATATATACATACTGTATATTATCAACTTGTCCTACAATTTACCACTTCTATTATTATTGATATGTTCTGTGATGTTCTGTTTTAGCAGTTACCATATTTGTTTTACTCTATCTGCTTTTATTGTCTGATGTTCTGTTTTAGCAGTTACCATATCTTTTACTTTATTTATCTGCTTTTATTGTCTTGTGAAGCACTTTGTAACATCTGTTTTGGGAAGTGCTATATAAATACATTTATTATTATTATTATTATTATTATTATTATTATTATTATTATTTTCACAGCAGACATTTGGATGGATCGCAGTGGGAAAAGGACAGGTGTATTCAATAACATGGCTCCTCCATGGGAGGTCCTGGTATTGTGGATGCTGGCTCACTGGAATAGCTCATTGGGACACTTAATGCAGCTGAGAAATCTGTTTTTCCTGCTATGACAAGTCAAAATGTCTGCTGTGAATAAAAAGGTCATTACATAAATATAGATATGTATTAATATCAAATAAGATAAGATAAGATCAACCTTTATTAATCCCCGGAGGGAAATTCAGGTGTCAAAGCAGCAACATCAGCAAACAGAGTGAAACACAGGAGAGGTAAAGGTATACAAAAATGATAAAAACAATAATAGATATAAAAAATACAGAGTGAATGAGTGAACATAGTGTGTACAGTCCGTCAATAAATAAATGTAGTATGTACAATAAATAAATGTAATATGTACATATGTGCAGTCTATAACGTGGTATATAGGATGTATAGTGTAAAGTAAATATAATTAATTAATATATATTTATATATATAAATATAATATATATATATATTATATATATATTATAAATATAATATAAATATATTATATATATATATATATAAATATAATATATTATATATAAATATAATATATATATATTATATTTATAAATAATAATATATTATATATATATTATATTTATATAAATATATTATATATATAAAATTATATTTATATATATAAATATAATATTATATTTATATATATAAATATTATATATATAATATTATATAAATATTATATATATATATTATATAAATATATAAAATGTAAATTAAATGTTGTTGCAGTTTACTCTATATGCCGAATTACAGAGAACAAGGTACAGTTCTCCACTTATGTTGAACCATGAAAATGAAGTTATAGATATATATATATATACATCAATAAAGACTAAACTGACTGTTTGTTGAATGAGGTTTGGTGTGTGGGTTTCTTCATTAGCGCTGTTTAGTCAGCTTAACATCATTATTATAATATCACAACATTAATAATAATTAACACTTTCTCACCAACTTCAAATGAGTGTTCAAGAGGCACAGAGAAACCACTGAATTCAGTCTCCATGACATCCCCGACCTGAAGATAAAAACAGAAAATACAGTTAGCTTTCATTGAGTCACAGCTAATGCTAATGCTACTAGCATAGCTAAGCTAAGCTAAGCTAACAGGTGCTATCTCTCTCTCTCTCCGCAGTCAAATGCGTTAAATTAGTTAAATTAATATAATTTCACACTTACCCTTCTGCCATTATTACAACGTACAAAATCAGTGCATACGACAAATAAAACAGTGGAAACGACAGCAATATTAAATGTTAGTGGACGAGCCATTTTGACAGATTGAAAGCACCGGAAGAAGAAGTCAAGCGGACGACAATAACATGAGCACTTCCGGAGTGTTTTTTCTTTCATAATAAAAGTCTCTAAGATACATGACATGTAAATTGTTTATTCTATTCTTTTATTTTATTTTCTTTTCTTTTCTTTTCCTTTCTTCTCTGTTCTTTTCTTTTCTTTTCTTTTCTTTTCTTTTCTTTTCTCTTCCTTTCTTTTCTTTTCCTTTCTTCTCTTTTCTTTTCTTTTCTTCTCTTGTCTTCTCTTCTCTTCTCTTCTCTTGTCTTCTCTTCTCTTCTCTTCTCTTCTCTTCTCTTCTCTTCTCTTCTCTTTTCTTTTCTTTTCTTCTCTTGTCTTCTCTTCTCTTCTCTTCTCTTCTCTTCTCTTCTCTTCTCTTTTCTTTTCTTTTCTTTTCTTTAAAGCCGAGTTTCAAAATGCTCATAAGCGTTTGCTTATGTAAATAAGTAGGATTAAAATGTAACATTAATCATTCATTTAGCTTTAAAACTTCACCTGAATTTTTAAGATATGCATCATAATTCTTGAGTTTCAATAAAGTGTGTGTTTTATCCTAAAATTCGGCTTCACCACTCCAACCCAAAACTCACATCCACACAGTTATTTTGTGTATCCTGAGCTATTTGAGGTATGTGCTGACCTAGTTTGTGTGCATGTTGTTTATGCATACCTCTCAATATATGTCAACTTACTTTATTTTTCACTTTCTGTCAGTTTTTCGAACATGTCAATGTTGTCATCTCATCTTCTATTGCCAGTGCTGCTGCACAGAAACAGTAGCCTATTAGTCTTTGAATTTGTATTTTTAGCATTTTGGTGTTTACAGTTGTTTCCTTGTCTGTTGACAGAATGCAACTAATGAACCAGGTCTGTGTGTGCTGCTGTCTTGTAACGTGTCAGCAGCAATTTCGTGTGCAATTTCTTCTTCTTGACGAATTAAAAAGGCTCTGATTTCTATTTTGGGTTGTCTAAATGTCAGCTTAGTGTTGCTCTATTTTGGCACAGAAGGTTGTTAACAGGATGAATAATTTACTTAAAAGACACGTTAAGTTGTTAAATGCCCAAACAACTAATGTGTACTAATCTATTTGGCCTAACATATTATTTTTGTCTTTGGACGGCCAAGTATCCCTTTATATTTAGAGCATTATCTACTGTAATATATGTGGTTTACAGTTTTTCTCAATTGTTTACACACAAATACTGGTACTTGACACACAATGACCACAACATGTAACTCATGCACCAACCCCCTGAACCAATTCTGCTAAACTACAAGCACAATTCCTGCTTTACACTCAAATTGCAGTTCTAAAACACACTTTTTTCAAAACACTACACACAATTCTCTGCATTTGGCACAATTTTCATGAAGAAAATCTCGTTTTCACAAGGAACACACTGTCATTCAAAATTCTAAAGTCAATTGCCCTACTATGCACACTGACTCATCACATGGGCAAACACCTGTCACACAGTGTTACAATTAGCAATCAGAGCTTTAGCATAAAAGGGAAAACATTGCTTGTGATGTGGATGAGGTGCTGTGGCCAGACCGAAACAGAAGAGAGGATGCAGCATAGTTTTTTTTTTCGTTTTTTTTTACTGTAACTGTATACAGTAAATTCCTCTGTTGTTTTGTATGTAGACCACTGTATGTGCAACTTTGTGTTGGTTGGGATGTACACTGTGTACATTGTTTTTGTGGGGAAAATAAAATATATTTGTTACCGTGTATTTGTGTGTTCTGAGTATAAAAACAATATTCTAAAATATTTTACAACACACTTATGTATGTGCTGTCTGTAGTAAGTGTAACACTGAACAAAAAAAAGGCCTAAGTCATTATGATGAATGGAGAAGAAGTGTTTTCCATTCATCATAGTGTTTTACATTGAGCACATCAGTGTTCAACTGGTTCTTATAAATGTCTATTCATATGATGGTTTGTGTGTGTCATTTGAAAACAAAATACCATTTTGAGAAGAAATAACATTGTTTTGAATGTAAAGTTTCATTTTGCAGGAGAATTGAGGGGTTTTGCCCATTGTGTGTGTGTTTTTTGATTTGTGTGTAGAATTCTGAGAGTATGAGGCATGCTTTCAGAAAATGTGTGTAAACAATCGAGAAAAACTGTAATATCTGTCAGCCCAAACACAATATGTCAAACACACCATTTCACTCTCCTTGACATTACAAAGCAGGTGAGTGTTGTGAATATCCATCACCCCTTGATTTTGGATGCACTGACACATCCAGGGCCAGCAGAGGCTGCTAACAGACCAGAAAAGACCCCCAACCATCCTCTCACCCCCACCACTCTCCAAAGGCCTCTAAAAGTGCCATTTTATCAGCTGAATAATACATATTTATGTCCTGTGATGAAGAGGGTTGCTCGTGTTTTTAAATTCTTTAGTCAGCATTCTATGTTCTACCTCAGCCTGCATTTTATTTACCTAAAAGTCCCTTTAAGGAGTAAATACTGAGTCACACAGAGCAGTTGCACTTATCAAGACTAAGATCAGCATCTTATATTCATGTTGTGTCTTCAGCTGGGATGGACTGCTGCTACAAGAACGACCTTGTTATGACCTTTGCTCAGTGGGTAACACAGGGAGTAACATAAAATATTATATATAATTTATTTATACAATTATTTATTGGATTTTGTACAGAATACCAATAAAAAGACTTTGAGCAAAAAAACAAAACAGAAAGACAATACGAAGCTCCCTAACTAGCCACAAAACAGGAGAAACAGGAGAAGCGAAACAAATGGCAGAGAACCCACAAGCCTTCTAAAAGTTACCAAGACTCATTAATCAAGCAGCTCTGACCAATTATTCAGCAAACACAAAGGATGGGTTTACAGAGATGTATCGAGGTATTATAAGGGTGCCACTGGCCCCCCTACTTTACGGCCTTGTCCCACTTTCTTTTTAAGGTCACGAATCACTGTATCCCCTTAAATGGCCCTATATTGCAACACGGTAAAAAAACAATATATTTATCCACATTTTGCAGTCGGAGGAGCAGAGTGTGGATCTTTATCCAATCATAATCAACCATGTGTAGCCTAACTCAAATGAAATCACATTGATCTGACATCCAGTCCGCTACAGTTTCATAATGAACCAAAAATATTTTTACACTTCTCAACTGGTGGGCTGGCACTCGCCGGACGCATCGTCCGGTGCGCCGCGACCGAGGTCTGCATGGAAAGGCCAGACCTTGAGTTTTACAGCACCCCTCGCTGGACCTTGCCGTTGCCCGGGGCCGTGGAGTTCTACTACTGCGAAGTGCGCCCTCTCTCCTCGTGGGGAGGGACAGGATTCCCGGCGTGACTGTCAACCGGGGCGGACTGTCCTCTGTGCGAGGGGTCTATGGCGATGTCGACACCCCGTCTCGTTTACCATGCTTATGCTGTGTGACTTTTTGCCATTAACATTCATAACCATATAACCTTTATGATTAAATTGTTGACTTGATCACCAAATTCTTCATAGATCTAGCCTCGTCATTTTGCTCTCAAAGTGCACCAGATTGATGCATTTAACTTTAAAATGTTCAGAATTTTCTTCCAGGGGAGCATGACTCCTGACCCCACTAGGGTCTGAGGTCACCCACCACAGTCTCTCAAAATCCTGTGGGAAACACTGTATTAGCCTTCGTCATCCAAAGCTGGTCCCCCCTCTTCAAAACTCAACGCTGCTGAGGTACTATCAAAGTTCCAACAGTTACAAATGCAGTAAATGAAGTACAGGTGGTGATTCAGGCACTCAGAGGGCCGTGGCAGACCTAAAACACAATGAGAGAGAGAGAGACAGCTCTCTTCCAAAAGAGCCAGAGGAAAGTCAGTGAACGTAACAACAGACCTCTTTTGATCAGATTTGACTTTGCTGCTCAAAATGTTATTTGTTATCTGTGGGAAACTGTGACCACTACTGAGCAGAGAAAACACTTGGCTAGTACTGGCTGTAAAACTGGAGAGGAGGATTGCAGTGGTGGTTTGATCGCTTGCCTCTGACTCCATAAACCTGTAAGCACATCTACTGTACCAAAGTGTGTCTGGGAAGCTTGATTGGTTTGCCGTTTGTCAATGGAGGAATACATTTGAATGCACAATTATTTTGAGGAGCTTCTCTGAATGAAGGATTAATAATTGGAACCCAATGTGTTCTCAATGGTTTGGGGGTTTTAGAGCTTCCTACGTGGGATCAGATCTAGATGCATTTTAGCACTGAACTAGACAATCCATTTTGACAATGTGAATGCACCAAATACCAAATGGGGAGCATGCACAGCTCTGGGTTGCAGAGACATTTTCTCCTCGTATAATACATGGCAGCGACTCAGGGCTTGTTTGCTAGCACCGTTCCCTGAGCTCAACAGGTTCAGTGAGCACATGGCTCCAATATGTGGCGCCTTCAGACCAGAATTCATGGATCGTTGTTCTACTTCTGTGGGCCTGCGTTCGCCGGATCCTGGCTCCAGTTAGTAATTTAACAAAGTTTGCAGTGGCCAACTGCCTGTTTAACAGCCAAAGAGTCAACTAAAGGTCAGAAGGTCTGTGACTCCACTTATCTGGGGTTTTGGCCAGAAGAGGCCCAAAACTAAGACGTGTCAAACCAGAATGAAAAGAGAAGCAGCAGCAGGTTTCTGCCAAATGTGATTGATGTGATTTATTTCTCAATGCTTATTCCTGGCTGAGGAGTTCTGCTGACATGCAAGAAAACCTCTGTGGTTACAAGTGAAAGGCATCCATCATTTTAAACTTCAACATTTATGCATCAAAGTGCTGAAAAGAAGTTTTGAATCCAGTTTTAATCCTTTAAAGTTTAGAGTATCAAGATGTCAAGACTTAATATCATAAAAAACTTTTCAGTACTTGTGCATTTGGGTATCTGGAGTGCCTGCCAACCCACAAACTGTGAAATAAAACAACCCAGTCAGTTTATTGTGAGTTGTCTAGATCAGAAAACATGTGATTCAACAAGCCATTCAGATTTGGCTCCCCTTCCTATGTCACATGCAGGCTCATTAGAATATACCGCCCACAGCTTGAGAACTACCTTTGCAAAGGTGCGCCATATTTTTCTCACAAGCCAATCAGAGCAGACTGGGCTTTTTCAGGAGGGGGTCTTAAAGAGACAGGCACTAAAACGGAGCGTTTCAGACAGAGGGTGAATACAGGTATATTCATACAGACAGTATGAGAAAAATAATGTGTTTTTTTTTAACATTAAAGCATGTAAACATGTTCTAGTAGAACCCAAAATACAAGTATAAACCTGAAAATGAGCATGATATGTCCCCTTTAATGTGCAAAATGACTTTGTTGGAGGGTGTTGCACCTTCTCCACTGTCATTTTTGTCCTGACATTTGCGAGAATGACAATCGTGCTCACTGACAAAAATATCAAACATATTTGACAAATAACAGGAATGTCCTCGATGAGGTCAAATGTCCAAAAGTTCTTGCTTGATTCTACTAGAGCTACCTTAAACTACATAAAATATTCTAAAAACATTTTCCTCCATTGCACAAGTTCAACCTCCATCTCCTCTTGAGACTCTGTCAACAATAATAATATTAAACATTAAAAGAAGAGCTGCAACAAAAAGCAGATTTTTTTATTTTTATTTTACACATTAAATTGCACGTGGATGGATATCTTTTGTAATTCTAATAATCATTGTTATCTTAATACTGTCTGTATGAAACCGTGTGAAGGTGGGGGTGCTGTGCACGGAGCATATGGCGACTGAGGCATGTGATTCCCCCGGGCGCTGCCTTTGAAACTATGCAGGCCTATACAGTAGCTATCCCCCTTACTGGGACAGCCCATTACTCTCTGTCACCGCCCTAAACAACGGTGTCACCTTACTATTCTTAGTCAAATATGAAAGCATGTGTATTTATATGAAACAGCAGCAGGACGTTCACTTTGAAGGAAGACGCTGTCATGTCCCCGTCTGCCTGTGCGCTGCTAAAAATGGAGCATTATGAAAAATGAGAAAGAAAGTCAACAACATGTTTTGAAACACGTCCGAAAGTTTGAATAAGTTTTAGGTTAATCTCTGAAGAATAATTTTTCTCCTCAGCCCGTATAGACAGAGGTCTTTGTTAATACATTTTACATGCTGTAGTGTCGAAAACTGATCAGACAAATCAACTAATTACAGGAATTAATACGATTTGTTTTTGCTAAAATGGCCCATCCTTCCCAGTTGTATTAAAACTGAGCCAGTATTGTCTAATAGATCCCATTTTATCTTATCTTATTTATCATAAGTACCCCACAGAGACAACTAAACATATAAGAGTTGCTACAGAGACTCCACATCTGAAATATCTGAATGAACCTTTTTTACATGAACATTTTTAAGCACCATCGGTAATCAGATTGATATCAATGGGTCGATATAAACCACAGATCGCTCTTCACATTAACTATTAACATAAATTCTTGAGATAAGGGTACTGCAAAATACATTCCCTCACGGTATATCAGTCAATGCTATGCAGATGATATGTAATTATATAGCTCTTTTAACCCTCAAGATGTGACAAAATTGTCTATTTTACACAGCTGCCTAAGTGTTTTAAAAATGTCATGGCTGTTAAATTAATCTGTAGGCGTCACTTGTGACCAGGCAGGCTCTGTCTCTTGATGAGCATGTACAGTGTCTTATTTGCTCCTGTTTTATTCCAGCTGAGGAATATTACTGACCTCAGGCCTGTTGTGTCTGAAGCTAAGATGGAGATGATTATTCATCCTTTTTATTTCATCCCGTCTAGACTATTGTAACTCCCTCTTCACTCGTCTTAGCTTGATCCCTTTAAACTGGCTCCCCATACATCTAATTCAGAATCCAATTGAAGATCACGGTCTGGCACCTGCCAATATTAGTTATTATTATTATTATTATTATTATTATTAGAGATTTACCACAGCCTTATATCAGCAGTAGGTCTATATAAGGTCCTATGATCAGAGTGGTTGTTCCTCGAAGACTGTGCCCTTAAAGCCGTGGCTCCTTTGGAACTCTCTTGGATTTAAGATCTTTAAAAAGCAACTCAGTGTCTCTGTTTTAAATCTTTCTTTGTCTTTTATTGTGAAGCACTGTGTGACGTCTAATCTAGAAAAGTGCTACATAAATAAACTTTACTTTTGCATGGAGCTGGCCCAAAATCCGGCCCATTATTGAGAAAGATTGCCTTAGTTTTTGCACAGAATCGATGCACCATGTAGATTTGTTTCTTTCTTTTAACAACCATAATCTATAAAAACAAATCTGTTTTAAATGCTGAATTTAATTTAGTCTAAAAACAAATTATTCTGATAGAAAATACTGGCTGCTTTCATCTCTAAACCGTTGTGTATCAGTCATGGGAAAGCCGCTGTGAAGGTGGAGAGGACCTGCTTCAGTTGGCTTAACGTTTAATTCAGCGAGGCTTAACTAATGCAAGCGTTAAATAACTTTAGTGTCATCCTCTACGGCGGATCACTGGCTCATGTAGGACACCTATAGTTAGTTTCCTATATCCACTTTAAATCCACAATATATGCATGATTTTAACCGATTCAAAGTAGAAATCACCACAGATGAGCTGTGAATGCATCAAAAAGACTTAATAAAGATAAATCAGCTTAGAAATGGCTAATAATGTAAAGTTAGAATATACAGTAGGTCTGACACACTCAAGGACCTTTTATGTCCTATTCAAACAGCCCACCATAATCTTCCTCCAGGGTATTTTGTTCTCCTTGAACATCTGAATCTCAAGTTGCACTTGCCTTAAATAGCCGTTCTTCAATCTCTGCCTCTCTTTCTGACTTAACTTCTCTCTCCCAAATTAAAGTCTCAAAGAATGTTTATTGTTGTAGCCAAGGTTATGTCAGCATTTGGGCAGCAAGGAAACGAGCACAGAATTCAAAAAAGGGACGGCTGCAGACAGGCGGATGAATGGAAAGTGAAAAGCTGCTTAAATGCATAATTTAACAGTGATGGCTATAATACCCATTGTTGGTCGGCATTGCCATTTGGAATCAAAGAAAGGAGGGTAAAGGCCACAGTCGCATGTGTACAATATTAAAAATACTGTTTACTTATTACGCAACACAAGTGGGAAATATATGGCAAGTTCTCAGCATGAGCATGTGTGTGTTGATAGTCATGTCTGTGATGGGTTGGGGAGGAATTCATGAGGTCAGTGACCTCCTTCCACTGTCTTTGACCTTGTTCCTCTCATCCCTGCAGAGGGCTTTCGGTCCCATAAAATACACCCTGTTGACAGCTATATGGCTACTGAGAACAAATGGGATTGTCAGAGCCTTTAGGAACGCAAGGCTGCTGCTGCTGCTGCTTTGCTCTCATTTTCATTTCAGAGTATTTTTCCTTCTCATCCTCTTCAAATAGGAACTGTATGGAAGTTATTGGGGTTGGGACCTCATTTTACTTTTACTTTTAAAAAACCCAAAACAAGACCCTCGTCAGGGTTATTGATAGCTGGTTGGGACATAGAAACTATAACTTCGCTACTCAATCCTGATTTTGAGCTTCATATTTTAATATATATTTAACAGGGCTGTCGATTTGAATATCTAATTGTCATTAGTCACAGATTAATCACACATTTGTTTTATCTGTTCAAATACCTTAAAGGGAGATTTGTCAAGTATTTCATACTCTTATCAACATGGGAGTGGACATACGTATATGCTGCTTCATGGAAACATATGTATATATTTATTATTGGAAAACAATTAACAACACAAAACAATGACAAATATTGTCTAAAAACCCTCACAGGTACTGCATTTAGCATAAAAAATACGCTCAAATCATAACATGGCAAACTGCAGCCCAACAGGCAACAACAGCTGTCAGTGTGTCAGTGTGTTGACTTGACTTTGACTTTACCTAAAACTGCATGTGATTATCATAAAGTGGGCATGTCTGTAAAGGGGAGACTCGTGGGTACCCATAGAACCCATTTTCATTCCCATATCTTGAAGTCAGAGGTCAAGGGACCCCTTTGAAAATAGCCATGCCAGTTTTTCCTCGCCAAAATTTACCGCTAGTTTAGAGTGTTATTTAACCTCCTTCCCAACAAGCTAGTATGACGTGGTTGGTACCAGTGGATTCCTTAGTTTTCTAGTTTCATATGGTCCCAGTATCTTCACTCTAGCTTTTAAACTGAGCCCGCTACAACCTCAGAAAATCAAATGCGTTAATGTGTTAAAGAAATTAATGGCGTCAAAACAAATTTGTGTTAACGCATGACAGCCCTAATTTTTAAATAATTTTTTTGTCCAAATCACACAGAATGAATGGAATTAGTAACTGTCAATCTGCTCTCTACTTTTAAACAAAGAGCTACTAAATGAGCAGTTATCACCACTGTCACTGTGATGTTTTCTCTGCATCCATTAGTACAACAAGTTGGGTTGAACATGCATTACATAGGTAAACTCTATATGATACATTTAATTTTAGGGCTGTTGTAATGCAGGATAAACTGAAGGAGACTGTTGGTTAGTGAAGAAACGGTTCTTTAGAGAGATTTTGTTCATGATTGCTGTCCTCTACATGTCATCCATTGGGCACAAAATGTTTTTGACATAAATATGTTGATGTATCTATTCAATCTTTCAGTCCTACAAGAAAATGATAAATAAAAGACCGTCCTCTGCTCCCAAAAAATGTCAGACCCCCTTCCCTTCAGCAAAAAGAAACAAACACCTACAGTAACTCTGACCCCACCTTTCAACCCTAGTCATTCTTGTGCAGTCTACTAGAAAGATATTTAACACGTCATTTAAACACATAACATCTGAGCAGTTTCAGCCGCTGCTGCGTCACTCCATCACGTTGTCAGTCAGTGCTGATTATCATCCGTCAGTTGGTCAATGCTCCAGGGCCTAATGAGTTAATCAGCTGGCAGGTTTCCTCGAGGGCTGGACTTTTCTTTATGGCTCTGGACCACTTTTACCCCTCATGGTGTCTTCCTTCTGCTCCTCAAAGCCTTGCAGCTCCTGCCAAGGTTTCAAGTGACAGCTATTCTGTCACTCTCTCCCCTCCTTGTTCCACTTGTTGGGGTGGGGGGGATGAAGTCACTGACAGTGGTAGTGTGTGTGTGTGTGTGTGTGTGTGTATGTGTGTGTGTGTGTGGGTGGGTGTGTGTGTTTGATGGGGGGATGTTGAGTTGATAAAAAGGGATGAAGCAGGAAATGCAGGCAGATCCACAGACAAGGAGGGAGGAAGACGCCTTCAGAGGAATCACTATAAACAGACAGAGACATGCCTGAGCCCCAGAAGCCAGGTAAGCTGGTCCAACCTGTGTACGATTATAACAGAAACTCACTGAGCAAAAACTAAAGTGGAAGCTGACGATGCAGTGAAATGAGCAGAGGGGTAAAAACTGAAATTTAAACCAATAATTTGAACCTATTCTTAATATAACACTTGAATTTTGGACAAATACGTTAAGGTTTTCATAAGATCATTAGTTTTTAATTTAGTTTATAGTCCACTCTTAATAAACCAACATCATACCAAGATGCTTTATTTTGACTTTTTATATCTCTTAATATGTAATTCATTAGTTGGCATGTGAATGGAAGCTGTTAAACATGAGCGTTACTCTGTAATCTGTGGTATGAGTTTTGGCATTCAGCAGTAAGTGACAAGCTTGTGTCTTCATCAGCTCGTGCTCAGTGTCTTTGCACTGTTTTCTTCTTCACCGACAATGTTACAGTCAGACTATGTGTCTGTCTTTTAGGGGAACAAACTGTCAAGGTTTTGAACAAATAAAGACAGAAATGCAAAGAATGAAAGCAGCATGTGAATGTCAAATATTTATAATGTTTAGAGAGTAAAAATATAATGTGTTTGGTTTTAGTGTTTGCTTGGTATTTGTTTTATTTGATTAAATGTTGGTTATCAAAATGGAAAGAAAAAATTCTTGGAAAGGGAGGCTCACACAAATGTGTGAGAGGGGGGGTGGCGGGTGGTGGATCCTCTCAGGTCCTCCGGGTTCATTAAGCTGAAGAAAGCAGGAATGGTGAAAGGGCAAAAGTAGGCATGCCTACAGTAATGTCTGACATAAGGTTAGAACTGAGGAAATTAATTGCTATGTTATTTTCTGTGATTACATTTTATACAGAAACCAAGTAGTTATTCTTTGTGTTTATATCTTTTTTTTCTGTTTCTTTTTTTATTCGTTCAAAGGTCATTACACAAAACAGGGGTAATGACATACAATACATAGGAATAGACAGAAACAGGAATATAGACAAGACAGATAAAACAAAAACAAAACAAAATAGAGGAAATAGTAATCACGATGATATAAAAATGTGTTTACATCTTATACAAGACTGTATGAACCCAATGCTGCAAATTGAACCCAATGAACCCTATAATAAACTTGAGCTACAAACCCCTATTGCTGATTTTTACATGTAGTTATTACATTTTTGTTAACCTAAAGTGATGAAACAGTTCAAATTAATAAAATTTGAGTTTTAAAATATCATAAAATGAAGGTTGTGTAAAAGAAAGACAACACCTTGTTTCCTCATTGACTAGTCCTGTCAACACGTGTAAGATTCCAGCAGCATAGCAGAGCCTAACCATACAGATACAACACTGTAATATGTGACATTAAACTATACAGGCTGTAGTGCACGTCGTAATGTTTGTGTCAGTCTGAAATATGCCCTGCTGCCTTTGTCAACGGTGACCTCAAAGCACCGTAAATCAGCTGTTCAGGTCCGAAACCTGAGAAACGAATGCATGCATGAGGAGAGGAGGGAATGACGGCAGGAGGAGAGGAGAGGAGGAAGTAGCAGATAAAAAGCAGAGAGATGAGCGGGATGATTTGTTAGAGGGACCTCTGCCAAGTCAGGTGTAACTACCTTGCGTCGTATCTCTGCACCTCAGACACCTAATCTATCTGACCCTGATTGCCTCCCTCATTCTGTTACGCTGTCTCCTCCGCTGGCATCCATCTCCCCTCGCCAGTCTGCAGGAAGTTCACCATATCGCTGTTATTGTGTGGAAAAAGTCAGAACTCCCTTTTTTTGTGGATTTCAGTCGAGGTGTCACATTCTCTGTCATGGGCTGATAGAAATTCAAAGATCTTTTTTTTGCTTATTTCAAACTCCACCAGATAAAATCAAAAGTATGTTCTGCTAAAAACAAAAGGTGTTCCTTAAAAGTTCACGTTGGAGACACTCGGCAGTGTGGACGTGCAGTTATGCATTCATGAAAGCCTTTTGATAGACCTGAAATCTTTCCTCTCCAGAACACTTTACCCTTTTTATTCTCAGTAATTCCACTCCTACGTTTCCTTATATGTTCTTACCAATGTGTCGCCAATCCAGCGTCCTGACATCACTCATATCATATTGCCAACACCAGTTCTCTCAGGCTCCTCTTGTTCTTGTGTTTCCACCCATCCCAAATGGTTGCCCCTCCTTTGAACTTCATCACACCCCTCTGCCCCTGTCTATCAGCTGGTTACAGCTCATGTGACTTCCCCCCCGTGGCGCCGTGCTCTCCACGGTTAAGGCCGCCGGTACTCAAGAAGCCATGGGGATCAAGAAGAAGCACGCATCTCAAATAAACAGCCACAGGAATAGTTCTCAAGCATATAGGAGCTATGGCCTTTTGGATCCAAGAAGGGAAACGCACCTCTGGGAGTGGAGGTGTGTGTCCACTTAGTTAGCCCCTCGTTAGCCCAGCGGGATCATTGTTTCTCACGAACAGCAATGGATTATTGACTTGCGTTGTGTGAGGAACCGGTGGGCTCTTTGGAACGAGCCAGTTACACAATAATTAGACGTGTTGATGCTTATAGTTGCAGGGTGCCAGGGTGGTGGTTCGCTGGCGCTGCTCCATTGCTGAGCGTGTGCAGAAATAACAACCCAATTTTTAATTACCAGTAACACTGCCAGAGGCCAGCATCTCTACCCAAACACCCCCCACCCCATCCATCTCTCTTAGGACGGGGCAGAGCAGGGGCTAGTTTCACAAAGACACACTTTGACTATGGCTCAGAACAAACAGTCTTCTGATGGACGTGTCTTTGGACAAATAGAAACAGTTGTCCTCACTGCTGTATATTTCCAACTGGTTACTCTAAAAGCTCTTTCCCTTCTCATTAATCGCTCCATTACATGTTAGCACCAGAATTCATGAGCCGTGTTCTCCTCTTTTTTGTGGTTCGGTGCTGCTGGTCAACAGGTGTCACTGGTTGACTGTTGCCATGGGAACATTGGTCAACAGGTGTCACTGATTTCACTGATAACGGCTCTTAGCTCAGAGTTAGCCTGGGAGTAAGGTGCCTGATTTGTTGGGTCAGTCTTAACTGTCTAACTTTAGACTAATCTAAGAGCACTAAGGGCAAAAGTAAGACTGAAGCCAGTTTCACAAACATATTTTAAACTGGTCTGTTGTGTTTCTGTCTTAATTCTGAATTCTGTTAAACTAATCTAATGCAAGTTAGACAGTTTCAGGCCTAAAAAGTTAGCCACCCTTCCTCCAGGCTAACTAGGAACTATAGAGCCATGTTTCCATAGCCCCTTTCACACATGCATTGCAACCCTGAACTAATCCAGGCATTATCTGGAGTAGATGTCTGACTTTACCCTGTCAGCTCCCTATAGTACAAAGTCTGTGTAATGTTCGATTGAGCCTTTATGTGAATAGAGCTGCTCACTGTCCAGAGAATTAACAGTGAGCGAGTGGGCGCGTTGATAATGTTTCTATCGCAGCTGACGCGAAACCCAGAAGAAAACAAATTAGTTCACCTGCTGACCAGCGGCACCAAATGAAAAAAAAGGAGGAAAACATGGCTCATGATTTGTGGTTTTCTAACAATGTGGAGTGAATAATGAGAAGGGAAAAAGCTTTTAGAGGCCGCAGTAACCTGTTGGAAATATACAGCAGTGAAGACATCGTCAGTCATTTTTGTTTGTTAGCAGAAGTACTGAGTCCTGCCACATGAAGCAACAGTATCTCATCTCTGCTACACGGCTGCACTGCTGACATTTTTTACTACAACCTTTTCTGCTGGAGTGAACAGAGCCGAGTGGTTTGACGCGATTGAAAAAAAGTCTTACATTATTGATTTTTTATTTTATTACAGAATGTATGGCAAATTAGTAACTAGGGCTGTCCTCGACTAGAGAAATTCTTAGTCGACTAACACTCATATGATTTTGTTGACTTATCGATAAGTAGATTTAATCGACAGATCTGTAAAACTGAATTTCTCCGCAAAGAATCACACAAAAGCACCACTTTAAATCTTGTGTTTACCTGAGATGCACTCATAAGTTTCTTGGAAATAAATCCTTCAGCATGTAAAAAGCATAAAATACAACTAATCGACTAAAGAAATCTTAGTCGATAAGACCAAAACGACTGACGTCTATCAACAAATTTGTCTCACGTAAGATAGTTAAGACAGTTTGCAACAGATGAATTTAGGCGTATCTCTGAAGTCTGACTTGTAGTTTGAGTATCTTTGTGAAACATTATAGACCTAACATAAACATGTTTGTGAAAACGAGCCCACTGGGCATCTACGTGTCTATCTGCTTGTTTTTGGAGAGTACCAGTTGTTCGGTGGAAGGTTAAACCTCCTGTCACTCTACTGGCTGCAGGCTAGAAAGAGACGAACATCCTGTCACCCCCCCAACCAGTCTCACCACTGGTCTAGTGTAGCATTACCTCATACCGGGGCTATCATCAAGTTCCCACAGGTACGCCCCCGCTGCTTGATGGATCACAGACAGATGCAGAGTCAAGCGACTGCGCTATGAGGTCTTATACACCAGTGTGTGAAAAGTGAACTGAGCTCTGATATATCATTAACAAAGTCTCTGTAAACACAGTGGATACACAGCCAGAACGTATTCCTTATTCTGAAAGCTTCCTCTGTGATTTGGGAGAGGCCTTGGCCTATTTGGAGCGCAGACTGCATTGATGCGAGCTAGAAGACAAAAGGAAATGAATGGAAAGCTGAAGTGGATGACAGCTTAATACGGTATTTAAAGCTGCCTTTGTTTACCAAACACCACAGATTCCTCATCCCTAAATTAGAGTTGCATTTAGCAATTGTTTTCTCATGCTGAGACTGCTTTATTCACATAATAACAATTCATTAAAATCGTCAGGAAAGTTTACAGCAGTGCCATAAAATCTAATCTTCAGTTTCGCACTCCTTTTATTCCTCTCCCAACCCTATTACCAAATCCTTTCCTTCCTCCTCCCTTGTTCATCCATAAATCTTCCTCCTCATGTGTGGCAGAGAGGAGGAAGAGGGGAGGAGGGGGAGAGAGACATCACTGGTGGAATCCAAACAAACCATAATTCTTATCATCATCACAAATAACCCAGTGTTATATACAGACGTCCCGTCCCTCACATTCCCTCCACAGGCTTGCGTGTCTAATTCCTCAGTCCTCAGCCACAACAGGCTTAATGCATGACCGGTACAGCACGCATTGGCGAAATAACACAGGGGTGTCAACACCTCTACAGGGTTATCAGCTTGTTTCAGTAAGACAAACAGTATTAGTGACCTTTCTCTTTGTAGTGAGGTCTCTACAGAGCTCAGTGCATGCTTCTGAGACCAACATGAAACAGAATACATTTAGGAATGCGGCCCTCCTGCAACAATAAACTCAACACCAAACTGCCACTTAATATATCAGTTTCATAAAAGTCAACAGATCATTCATCTGAACCTCCAATCAAATCTTGACAGTTTGATGAAGTGCAAGGGCTAAAATTAACATATTTTCCTATGTGCTGCAGGGATGAGTCCTAAAACTCAGAAATGAGTTAGCATATTAGCACTTTCGGTTCCCTCGTCTCGAAGTCAGTGGTTTTTTTTAATGGGTTTTTGGACGGTTTACTGAAATAAAGTCTGTGGTTAACACAATTTTAAGAGATTTTAACGTTGTGTACGATATAAAATACGTCAGTGAATGCCCCACTTGTGAATTTTGAAGCTTTACGTGTCTTAAAGGAACAGTGTGTAGCATTTAGACGCATCTATTGGCAGAAATATAATATAACATTTATAAGTATGTTTTTTACAAGCACCTGAAAATAAGAATCATTGTGTTTTCCTTTGTTCGTCCAGAGAGGGCCATTAGTGCTTTTGCGTCGCCATCGTAGTTCCCCTAAACGCTTGGCACACGGGAGAAGTTTCAGTTGGTTACAATGTGCAACCTCACCGCTAGATGCCACAAATTCCTCTACACCGCACCTTTAAAAAAGGCAGTTGCTTACTGTACAAGTGGCTAAATGAGACTACTAAGCATCATCACGCCGAACACTAGTCCACCTTTAGCTCAGTGGTGGTGATGTGAAATCATGCGACCGTGGTGTAGTTTGTTTATAGCCTAACGTTAGCTTTTGGTGTTTATTTGTGAAGATTATCTTGCTGGAAAAAACGTGTAAGTATCATAAATGTTTGTTTGCCACAGAGCTTATTTTTCTACAATAATCCAAATCTAATGGAAAAATCCCATTGGCTTTTTGGGTTGACCTGCAAAAATACGTCATCCCTTCACCACTCTATTATTGATTAATTGATCGATTGATTGATTATGTTCCGGATTAATTGATGTATCGTTGGCTCTATACAATGTCTTCGAAATGCTGGTTATGTCCAACCAACAGTCCAAGTATCCACAGATACTCCGTTTACCACCATAGAACGCTGTAAGAAGCAGGAAATAGTCACATTTGTCACATTTGAGAGGCTGCAATTATGATACAAGCTTGTCTGACAGTTCCTCACATTTTATCTCCTCAACCCAATAAATCCCTAAAAGAATGGTCTACGATGACACACTGAACGATCACTGCACCGTCATCTGTAATGAACCTGCTAATTTGCATTTTTTTTTGGAAAGAAATGATAATTATAGGCTGAAAATAAATGTAATAATAATATTTCTGTTAAGATCTTTTGTCAGCCAAAATCAGTTTAATCCACACAGGATCGAATAGACCGGCTGGATGAGAGTGTTATATATTTATCCTCTAAAGCTTAACTTTAGTTCTCATGGAGGTTCATGAGAAAAGAAATCCTTTAAAATATTTAAAATATTAAAAATATTCCATTTCCCCCCCTTACTAGCTGAAGCTCAGCAGCTAAAAACAAAAAGTAGGTCATCCAAATATGCAAACACTTCTCCCGTTCCATTCCTGGTCACTGTGTTTAAAACTGGGAGCTCTTGCAGTGTACACTGCGGGGAGTAAGCAGCTCTGACACTTTCGCTTGCAGGTGGTTATTATTTTTAATATTTGACTGGAATTACTGGACTGTCTGTCCTCTGGTGTTAGTTTTACAACAACCATTACTAGTCTGCATGTCAAGCTACTATTTAATCGCTACTCAGGATTTATCTCCATACCTCCTCCTCCTCCTACAGGGGGTGATACTCCATTCAGTGCATGATAATAAGTCAGATCATCAAGACTGTCAAATCAACTTGCCAAATGATTGAGTGATAGAGGCTTAGGTGTACCCTGATTCTGCCGTCAGCTCTGCTCTTCATCCTCATCGTAAAATGGTGAAACTCCATCAGTCATGCTCAGCCCCCAGCATGGACGCCATGCCAAGTGCCACTAATACCACTGATACTCATCCACACACTCGGGCTTATAAATAGATTGTTTGGATATTAATCTTCTCTTTATGCTCTACTGTCAACATTCCCTTATTTCGATGATGTATATTTGCAAGTAGAGAAACACATCTCCGTCACACCGTGGTGTGGTTTAAGTACAGTAGCAGCAGCTTGGCCGCGTGTCATCATGGGGCATTATAATAAAATGAGTTGCTTTTTATAGTGGGATTAAGGTGCTTTTAAGGCATTGAGGGATTCCCTGTTGAATAGCGCTGCCAAATGTGCGTATAAATTGTGGATTGGATTGGAGTCCTAGTTACTAAAAACATCTCCCAGAAGCAGAGCTGCTCTTAAAGCTGGGGCAATCTGATTGGTTGAGTTCAGTCTGAGTAGGTGGAGAAAAAAAAGTGGAGATAGAAAATAAGCAAATCTAACCAGCTTGTTGCCAAATCGTTTGTACCAATACAGTGAGGCTTAAAGGGGCATTCCAGCAATTTAGTATTACTCTTCCATAATTTCAGGGACTCGTAAGAGGTATTAAGCCAAACCCCCAGGAAGAGCACCGGGCTTTGAAGCAAATTTCTGTAGTAGCCAAACGGTGGTACTACAACTTCCGTGTCCGTCACGTGATGCGATTGGGCCCAAAAAGATTATTTTCCGTAGACTTACATCGGGAAAGAGACGTCTGTAAATCGGCTGATATTTTTTTTTTTAGGTAAATCAACTTCCCAGTATGAACACTGGAATATTCCTTATTTAAAGTGACTGTTTGTAACTTTTCACACGTATAAATCTACCGGGTCGGGATCCCATGCGCGCTCGTCAGCTAACATTACTGCAAAGCAGGTGAAATATAGAGTGATATTGTGGTTTTAGCTGACGTGTGTCGCCTCACTGTTTTGAGCGTTGCTCGTTCATGTCTATTTAGAGCGAGCAAGCACGAGCCCGACGCTGACTTGCGTTGACTTAACGGCCACAGGTGTCAACAAGCATTTCTGAAAGTTACAAACAGTCCCTTTAAGTCATTAGGTCCTAAAAGTTGTAAAATGCACTAATAGCCGAATTCTGAGTTATTTCCCTTCCTCTGTTCATTTGAATGAGACCCAGACCGAGGCTGGAGCAAGGGCTGGGAGGCGGAGTTTAAGGAAACGCTACTGCGCCTGCATATGGGCCCAATGGATGCAAAAGATCTTCGGATGATCCGAGCAATTTTATGCACAGCAGTCAAATTTTTTTTTGATTCATGCGTCACTGAGCAACTCTCATGAACAGGGCCCCGCCTCGAACGCTGTATCCAGTTCTCTTAATAAATCCATGAGTTAAGCTCCTAAAACGCTGGACCCTACACTTCCCATAATGCAACTCGATAGTCTCTAAAGCCAAGCAAAATAACCTTGGTGACACCAGTGGGGTTATTTTTACTAACTAGCTTGCTCCAGAGAAATTGAAGAGATTTTATAACCATTTTTATGGGCTAAGTAAGACCCCGCTGATCTTGGCATGTAACATCAGTGCAGTGCCCCTTTAAAAATAATTCTCCCTCACACCTTTTCTTTTTCATTGGGTTGCAGTTTACTTTAACGTGAAAAACGATAAAATTATCTCGTAGAATAGAATGCAAGCACGGACTAACGTGTATGTGAGATGGTTTTGGCTTAATGCCAACACTTAAAGGTACAGTGTGCAACATTTTTTGGCAGAAATAGAATATGATATTAATAAGTATGTTTTCTTTAGCGTATAATCAATAAAAAAATAAGAGTCATTTTGTTTTTGTTAGATTCGAATTTAGAGTTTATATCTACATACGGAGCCGGTCTCCGTGATTCTCCAGTAGCCCAGAACGAACAAACCACTGTGATAACTTTTCCTGCTTGGGCCAGAGTCGATAAAGTTACTCACTCCAGAGTTAACCCCCGTCACTTCACTCAGCTGCTGGGAAACAAGACACGGGAAACCTCGGTTGGTCTTGAGGAGCTGCACTATTTATTTCTGCAGCTTCCACATCCGCTTAGTTTAGCTTAGTTTCTTAGGATCCCCTTTAGCTGACGCCATGACGCCAGCTAGTCTTCCTGGGGTCCGACACAGAAATCACAAACAATTATAAACATTATATACATTCAAACATCACATACAAAAATCACTGTACTCACATCACCTTATATAAAAAAGATATTCTCAGTTACAGATGATATTCTCAAAGCTAAACTATCTTCTGCTCTGTTAGCTCACTTGTTCGCTCAAACACATTCGCCGCTGCTCTATCTCTCTCTCTTGCTTCACCACTCACTTCCCACGTACACACACTCTAGACACTGACCACCGTAGTTCTCCACACACGGGAGGAGCTTTAGTTGGTTGCAAACTGCAACCTCACTGGTAGATGCCGCCAGATCCTACACACTGCTCCTTTAAGATGTACAGATATTTATTTTCTTGTGTGGTTGAAACAAACTTTTTTGCAATATATGTCGATGCTTCCCTTTGTTCTGCTTTTCTGTGCCGCCATCTGCTGACAAATAAACTTTCAGCCTCTAAAGGAAATATTAACGGCACAAGTGATACGTGGGTGTATTATGAAAGACGTCCTGTGGTTCTTTGGCTTTGGACTTTGAGGTTTCACTCAAACATTTTGCCTCCAGAGCAGATCGCACGCCCAGAAGTAACTTAAACCTGCAACCTGCTACTTGTTGGATTAGCTGGTATACTGTCTAGGCTACAGCTACACTCACACACACATGCTGGCAACATGAGCTTACAGTTTCACCTGTGAATGGCACACTTTTGCAGTGTAGAGGAGTGCATCTGGGGCGCTGTGTAAAAGGGCACCAGGCTGCGTTAACAGAGTATGAGCTGCAGGAATATGTTACCACCAATTGGCGTTGTACTCAGCCAGAGAGGAGGCGGCGCTGGCCCCACTCTCCGGTTAACACGTCTGCCGCTGCCATAGCTTACGGTTGTAGACACGCTTAAGTGACTTAATGTATTCAGCAGTCCTCCAACATCAAGCTCCAGTAGAAACAAAACCACTTAAGTGGTGCATTCCTCAGCAGCAGCATTAGACGTCCCTTAAAGACACAGCTGCTCAGCATCAAAACACACATTCAAACAAATGCATATGAGGAATTCGTGCCCTTTTGGCTTCGCTCAGCGATGAGAGAGAAAGATTTTCAAGATTCTAATGTTTGGCTTGGCCTGACTCCTTTGGCTTAACCGACTGAACAAGCAGGAGACGTACGCAGCAAAGGAAGACAGGGAAATGTCAAGAGAGATTAACGAAGCACATTCCACAGAGGTTACCCTTCAAAAGCAAAACGGGAAGAGAGAGAGAGAGAGAGAGAGAGAGAGAGAGAGACTGTGGAGAGGATGAGCACAGAAATGTAAATCTTCACTATAAAGTGTTGCCGATGTTTGTTTTCCAGTGTGTGATAAAATAGTCCATAAACAACATCGTACAGGTTGTTGGTTCTCGTTGTAATAATCTCTGGCATGTTAGATAACATTAATAAACATCTATTTAGAGACTTTGTGTCTAGTTCTGTAGGTCTCACTATGAAAACTTGAGCGTACATAACTCAAATCTCATCTACAAAAAATCCAGTGAACGTCCAGTGAAATGACAGATGAAGCGTAGCAATTAACACTTTACACTTAAAAATGTTGGTTTTGGGGTGATTGGTATTTATTGTGGTAGGCCACAGATAGAACTATCTTAACAAACACACTATAATTTGAAATGATTTTAGAGAATCTGATTAGCGGAAATTTTTGATTCATGCACTTTTCATGAAAGCCGCATTCTGTCAAACACCATTATGGCATCAAAAATGTCATAAATAATGGAGGATGTGTTGTTTTCCAAACTTACCAACTACAATAACAGCTCAGTGAATGTTGAAGATTCTTAGAGCAGCTATAATTAATATTTTTATATCACAAATGTACGCAGCTTTGTAGAGGCTTTCAGCTCATTGTTTTGGTTTTCTTGCCCTCAACTTTACTTTTCTGATTCACTGCTCATAACATTGCTTTAAGCCTCAGCAGGCAGCTGTTTCCAGTCAAATAGCTCTAAAAACCCACTGTACACTACCTGCTCATCAGCAAACAACAGACTGGTGAACGTAGTGGAGCATTTAGCAGCTAAAGAGACAGATATTTCGCTCCGGATTTGGTGGAGACCAAAAACAGAGCTAAAAGAGAGAGAATATATATTATTATATTCATCAGGTGACACAAACACGACTCCAAATGAATGATAATGTCTGCCCCCCACATGGCCAAATGAATCAGTTAGGCTATTGTACGTTTAATAAGAACATTTACGTGCGTTAATTATGACTAGTTTAACGATCCGACTGAAACACACTGTTTTAAAGTGCAAAACTGTGAATAAAACATGTCTAACCTTGGTGTTTAGTGCATATAGAACATTCCATGCAATTTAGTGAATGCTTATATCTTAAGCACCTTGAATATTCAAGAAAACATACATCTTTTAGTATCCGTGGTCAGAGACAAATCCCCAACCCCGGCAGTGCTCTGCTCTTTGAAAACCAACACATACTTATTTCACACACAAAAATCCCCCCTATGTCTTAACTTTGGTATTATTACTTAATCTTAATCAGTTTATGGCCGGAGTCATATTTGAAAGCATTAAAGCCCTGAAGTATAAAATGATATCAGCGATAAGCTTTTGGAAATAAAAACGGTCTATAATTATGATGCAGACTGCATTTAGTAATGTGAGTATTTAAATGCAGTATCAACAGTGGCAGGGTCAGCGAAAAATGAGTAAATAAAATCATCTTCCAACAAGCGTCTCACATGATATTTGTTAAATATAAACGTCTCATCTCCCCCACTTAAGAACCCAATCCTCAGGCTCTTAATGTGAGGCTTCACGGCATCCTTGACCTCCGTTGCCCCGGCTCATTCTTCTCTCTCCCCGTTTTAGTTTCCACCTCTTGGGCTCACATCTTGCTTAACTCTCTTTTTTCCCTCTCTTTAGAAGAAAGTGGAATCAGATTAAAGTAGGACAAAGAAACGGTGGGACGAAAAAGTGCTGAGAGTAGGGATTTGCATTAAGTGAAAAGGAAGAAGGAATGGAGACCGCAAGAGACATTATCCATTTAACAGATACCTGGAAGACAGGGAGACAGACGGCTGTAGAGCGAAATTATCTAGGCCAGGGAGGACCGTCGATGAAGCGTGAACGGTAATGAGAGCGGAGATGGATCCGCACAGACAGCGTGTTCATCAGCTGTGCATTACCTTCAGCATTAGCGCCGAGGGTTGAAGGGGCACAGTTGTTCTGGTTGTGACTTAACGGTTTGCTCAAAGCTTTTCCCACGAAGCAGGACAGACAGACAGGCCTGTGATACGGACAGAGGACCGGTAAATTGGGCTGAAGGAGAAACAGGTCACTTAGGGATAATTACAGGAAAAAATACACCCATCTTATCAAACCTAAATCACAAAGTGGAGCTCCAGTAGAGAACAACGTTACGCTTTCACTAATTGAGATGCTGTAGATTCGCCCTATCTGCCCAAATTGAATATGAGCGTTGAGTATGGAACTGATGAGACTTAAAACAAAACGTTCAGCCCTTTTTTGACCAGGATCATAGCTTTCCATCATTTCCTACTGGTTATTTATAATAACGCTAGTGGCGTGGCTCTATGGATGCCAATCAGTCAGGTGGTCTGCAACATTCTTGTTCCCCAGAGGATGAATCCTACTGACTTTGACGATCCCCTGACTTTTCCTTTAGCACCACCAGCAGGTTGACATTTGTGGTTCTGAGTGAAATATCTTGAAAACTATTGGATGGATTGCCATGCAATTTGGTAGAGATATCCATTGTGACCAGGGCATCAATCCTCGTGACTTTGGTGATCCTCTGACTTTTCCTCTAGCACCACCAGAAGGTCACAATTATGGCCATATTCCTGCAGAACTAATTCCCATCAGCCACAGCTGTACTGTAATATTCAATGCTGATTATCAAATGTTAGCATGCTAACATGCTAAACTAAGACAGAGAACATGGCAAACATTATGAACCCTAGATCTCTAGCTCAGGCCCCTGAACGAGAGAACAGAGGCCCAAAGACGGAGTGCTCTGTTCAGAGGAAGATGGACTCACTATTGTTTGACTTTTAGCTCTTTTATTCCTTTGCCATCTTTTGTAAACAAAAGTATTCAGTGCATAGACTGTTTATAAGAAGTGGACGTAGTTCGGCTTTCATCTTGGTTTTTGGATGTCGCATCTTGGTTTTTTGCAACTAGAAATGACACAAGAGGGTGGAGCTAAGTACAACCGAATGCTGACCAAGACGATTTTAGACGTCCAAAATGTTACAATTAACTTTAATGAACTGAAAACCCACTGTGAAAGGGTTAAAGTTGTAAGACGAAAACACAGACAACTCCCAGAACGGACAACGCCGTGGTAGCGATCTGTCAATCACAAGGTAGCCTTGCCCTAAAACATACCCTGCATTAGGGTCTATTTGACTCTAAATGGGACTTCATGCTGTATTGAAGAAGATTTGAAACTAGCGACCGAGACCATAAACTCATGTTTACAATGTTTACTGAGGTAATACATCAAGTGAGAAGTAGGGTAATTTTTCATAGACTTCTATACAATCTGACTTCTTATTGCAACCAGAGGAGTCGCCCCCTGCTGGCTGTTAGAAAGAATGCAAGTTTAAGGCACTTCTGCAATGGCTTCACTTTTCAGACCCGGAGGTTGCCGCCTGGTTCAGTGTGCATTTTACATCACATCCCGTCTTTGTTATTTCTGGATATTAAAATTTTTTCACACACTTACCTCTCATTGCCACTTGCAACTGCCAACATAAAATGTGCCTTGAACGGCTTTAAATATTTTCTCTGTGTTGTGTTTTTGGTGTTGCCTAATAATTAGCTTTTTTTTTCTCTGGTCATCTGCAAAAAATCTTTCACCTGGGACATAAAGAATCTCACACTGTAAACTATTAAACAGAAAAAAAATAGGCAAGACTAAGCAGTGAAGAGCTTATCAATTAGATATGAAAGGATGATCCTGATAATATATATAAAATCCATGTGTAATCATCTGCAGAGGAGGTAGCAGTGACACTGACAGTTTAAAAATTATTTTGTGGAAACTCAATTTACTGCAGGCCAAATATTGCTGGAAGTAAAGGAGGAAAATGCACAGTGATTGTTGAGAATCTCACCACCTTGCCTCTTTGCTGTGAGACAGCACCCCGCGGCACGGTAGAAAGATCTTATATCTTATTTTTGTTATAGCTAGCCTGTGATGTTTTGTCATCATATTTTTTTAATGTTAGGATGTAAAGAAAAAGGTCTTCAGGTGGAATATGAATTAGGCTGTTTTTTTACCACCTCTCAGAAATTAGCAAGTCTAATTTCCTCGAGCTCTTCAAGGTGTTTTTCTAGTTTACAGTTATAGTAGTTTTTAGTGACCAAAATATTTGTTTTATTCATGTATTATTTAGGAGAGCTCTAACTCATTTTTGAGACAGCAGGAATTTGCATCAGCTTTAAATTTAGATTGTTTAAAATGTCACACCGAATATACCATTTCTGAGGTTGAAGACCTCAAATGAGAGTTTCGTAGCGCCTTAACTATCTCTCAAATTTCAATGCCGACGAACCAAAACTCTCATTTGAGATCTTCTATTGATGTGCAGTCACTCCACTGACAGTAAATGAGGCCCTCACTGGGTTTTCATACAATTGGGACTTTTACATCCAAACAAGCTTTATAGAACCAGTTTATGACATTTATTTAACGCCCCAGTTGTCTCTCAGGATGAGGATTGTTTCTAAAAAACAAACCCTCCCCCTGTCTGCTATGTGATGACAAACCAGAGCTGAAATCCATCTTGTAAACACGCTGACATCAAGGGAAAACTTCCATGAAAAACAATGTAATCTGAAATTCAGTGACCGAGTTTCTGATTTACAGTAGAGGGGCGGGGTCGATGCTTCAGCAGGAGCCTAAAGAAAGTTTTTAGAGCCTGGTGCGTCACGGGTCCCCTCTTGGATTGAAGTGCTGAGAGACGCATTAACAGATTGATGCCTGAAAAACAAACCTTAACCAAAATAGAAGTGTTGCCCCCCCCCCCCCACCAGTATGCCAGACATAGTGTGCCAGCCTGGAAAACAAGCAAGGTGCCAAGGCCGGGCCGAGCCTTGATATCTTAGACCCACTTAAGTAGGCTCACGGGACTGCTCTGCAGTTGTGGCGTTTGTCAAGATGAAGTCCTCACTCATTCCTGTGGCTCGATATATGCTTTGCTGCCTCGACAGAACGTCCCTGGTAAAGTGACGCATTGAAACTTTTTTCAGTGGTGTAATGTAATGAAGTAATAATACTTTGTTACAGTATTCAAGTATTTTTTGGGAGTATCTGTTCTTTACTTGAGTTTTTATATTTCTGTCAAATGTCACTTTTACTCCACTAAATTTCCGAAGAAAATATATGCTTTTACGATACATTTTCCCTAAGCATCTTCGTTACTCGTTACTATTGGAAGAAAGCAGGTTTGGCGAATCAGTGGACCTAGCTTGCAAGTTACATCATTCATGTGATGGGCAAACAGAGTGCTCTCAAAGCCGTAGTTAAGTTTCAATTTACACTCAAGTGGGCATGTCTCTCGGGAGACTCGTGGGTACGGATATAACCTATTTTCATTCACATATCCTCAGGTCAGAGGTCAAGGGACCCCTTTAAAAATGACCATGCCAATTTTTCCTTGCCAAAATTTAGCCCAACTTTGGAGCATTACTTAGACTCCTTCCCCTCCTTAACAAGCTAACATGACATGGTTGGTACAAATGGATTCCTTAGGTTTTCTAGTTTCGTATGATATTTGTACCTTCACTCTAGCTCTAAAATTGATGAACCTACTAAAGCCTCTGAAAGACAGTGAAGTAGGTCAGGACCGCCCGTGATCCGGCAGGTCTCAGAGGGTTAAGGTGGTGTACATGTTAAAGGGACTGTTAGTAAGAATCAGAAATTACTTGTTAATAGCGACACTTGTGGCCGTTAAGTCAACGAATGTCAGCATCGGGCTCGCACTTGCTCGCTCTAAATAGACATGAACGAGCATCGCTCAAAACAGTGAGGCGACACACGTCAGCTAAAACCACAATATCATAAAGTTAGCTGACCAGACAAAGGTCTCTCCATGAATCACTGCTGATCCTAGTGTTGGCTTTTCCTGCTTCAGCCTCCTGACCGTGGTGGGAGGGAGTCACCGGCACCCGGTCGGAGACGATAACGTTTCTCACTACGGAGCCCCATCACTTCACAAGACACGGAAAACCTCTGTTGTTCTGGAGGAGCTGCAGCAGTTATTTCTGCACAAACGTCCACTGTATATTCACTAGATATTCTCAGAGCTACGAAGTCTTTCGCAGTGTGTAGTGTGCGCGCATGCACGTGAGGTGGAGCGAGCAGAGTGAAGGCAGGCAGAGGAGCAGAGGAGCAGAGTACAGCAGAGACTCCGGCCCTTCACTAGATTTAACTTTGCGTTTTTGGTGCTTCCGTGTAGTTTGTGTTGGAGTCTTGTCTGAACAGCGTAGCCACACGCGAGTGCGAATATGCGAGCTTGCATGGGACACCGACCCGGGTGATTTATACGTGTAAGAAGTTACAAACAGTCCCTTTAAGAGGAGTAAACTTCATAAATCTAAAAATTCTGACTTGCTTGCTTTTTTTTGTTTGCTGTTTGTTTTTGACATGACAGGCTCTGATTGTTGTTATAAGTGTCTGACATCATGGAAAGAGTCTCGCTCAAGGAGAAGTCTCGTTCTGATATCTGGCGAGGTGACGTGTTGCAAGAAGACATCGGTGGAATAGTGGAAAATACTATGGTGGAAACGAGAGTGCCAGCCGGGCATAGTTTGTTGTGTTGGAGTACAGAAAGCATTGCTCAGTGTTATCTAAAAGATTTTCAATGTCATGGCTGAATATTTAGATGATTATCACAATGTGGACGAGGTCTTTGAATTCGATGGCCGCCTGTATTTATTTGAGCCAGAGTATATGGATATTCAGATTTCACAACGAGACTTCTCGTTGAGACTTAAGGACTTGAACAGTCAGTGGCAGAAACAAACACTTTTAGTGAACGTAATGTTACATTGATGCTTTTCACTTGCACTCGCAGCTCGTTTCGCGGCTGCTAGTTACAGCGTTCTCCCTCAATACTGGACCACTTTCAAAAATCATTGTTCTTATTAGTGACTTAGACACAAAAACATGGGGAAATAGAGTCCAGATTGAATAATATGCCAAAGTTATCCTTTAAGTGAATGCTGCCAAAGTTGAATTATTACTGTGCAGCTGTGCTTTAGTTTGTCTGGCAGACAGAAACTCATGCCTAATCTGCCATCTCATTAGACACCCTTGAGCTTCTAAAGTAACCTAGATCTGGGATCCTGCAACTTTGATGTACTTATCCTATCAAAAGCATTTTTGTCTTGCGGCCGCCCCTTTCAGAATTTTTTAAGCCCAATTATTCTTCATGATCTCTGAAAAACTTACTTATATTTATCTCAGCAGCCTCACTGTTTCTGTAAACCAAGCCTCATTTGAATCATGCACTATTCCCCTGCTGAAATCCAATATCCTCTCTTTCGCCGGAGGCAAACCCTACAGAAATCAAGAAGAGGTGCATAAAGCAAGGTTGCCTGGATGTAGTTTCCCTGTGCGGGTACTTGTGAATGTGTGTTTATGTTACTGAAATTAACCGGTTTATTTAAAAGTGTATATTTTGGGATGTTAAAGGTGCCTGATTTCTATTTTCAAATTTGTGCTTCCTCGGATTAACTTGCAGCATTTGTGTACACGTTGTACAGCAGAATGTATATATAACAGGATGCATAATATTATAGATAAAGAGAGTGATGAACAAGTGCCCTCAGTTATGGATATAAATTATTAGTTATTGTCTCCTGAGGATTCAGATCACAAGATGCGGCTCTTTAAACAGTTTACAGAGTCTCCGCTCTGGAAGCCGTGACTATCCAAACACTGTGCTGCTGTGGTTGTATGATATGAAATAATGAGGATGTACAAATTATTTTACATAATTGTTGTTTAATTGCAGCAGCCAAGGGCGATGAGGTTGCAGCAGCCCCTGCTGGTAAGTGCCTTCATGACATCTAATCTGAGCCCACAAGCTGCGCTCCAGAAATCCAATTTATTTGAGTCACGCATACAGTAATCAGCTATTATACAGTTAAACTACAATAATCACTCAAAACTAATATATTAATAAAAGCTTCTGATATAGATTGTTTAATTTTTTAATAGATTTCTAATAAATTGTTCTTCTTTCTCTCTTTTTCAGACACGAAGGGTAAGAAAAACACACTGTGTTCAGTGTTTCTGTGTCTGTGTGTCCCATAGATGTATCTGTCTATAGATAATCATCATCATCATCCTCCCCGTCATCCTAATCCTGTGTTTCCTATATTTCATAATGTGTGTGTTTCCCCTCATTCAGAGACATCAGAGGAGGAGGAGGGTAAGACTTAAGATGAAACAAACACAGAAGCAGTGAACTTCTGTGGTGATGGGACTGAGTGTGGGGATATGCATGACGCTACACACACACACACACACACACACTATACTGTTTCTTTTATATTCTTTTATTAGCACTGAGGATGTGTTATGAGTTTATTTTAAACACTAGAGGTGCTAATTAAATTGGGTGCAAAAAATATAAGGTGTCTAATTTATGGGTAAGCGTCACATGTATATATGCATATATGTAGGCTATGCACTGTATGGGTGGTGTGTGTGTGTTTGACTTTCCTATTTTAGCTTAAATCTGCACATACTTGTCCTTCAGCTTCCATTGTCAAAGTGTCTTGTTAGCAGTGTTAGCACTCCTCATTTAGACCTTATGGGTGCTTTGGAGCTTTGACCAACACTTATAACAAAGTGCAATTAAAAGAAAGTTGCTCATCACATTGAGACATTGTTACGATCAGTGAGTGAGGACCCAAACGCAGACACAGTACACAGGGAGGAAGGATTTTTGGAGAGTGGAGATGGGGGAATGAAGAGCCGGAGGTATAGAAGGTGGTGATGAGGATGGTGGAGGAACAGGAGCGAGGCAGATGTACAGTGAGAAGGGTTGCTGGTGAGCGGGCAGGTAATGCAGGCGGACTGGCTGGGAGGCAGGTGGAGAAAAAGGTGAATGACAAAGCACAAAAGTACAGCAAAGATAAGTTAGACTAGGAAATATCACCAGGAATGGCTCAAGGATCCACCACTAGAGTTGAAACATGTGGCAATGAGTGGCTGTAGAACCGGAGTAGATACACTGTGGTGTTGATGAGGAGATGGAAGGCAGACTGGACAGGTGAGGTGAATGAGCTGTAATCAGGGGGGAGCCACGCCCACGCCAACACACACTGACAGAGACAGGGGAAAGCCATGGCTGTGACAGACTCGGTTTAACCACCTATTTATTTAACGCCTTTGAAAAACTGATTTAATCTAAATCTTCAGTAGGCAGAACGATTTTTTGCATCATTGGGCACAAATTCCATAATAATCTTTCAACATATTGTAGTTCAAGTGTTCAAGTGAGAGAAAACTAGACATCTGCACCTCCTCATGCCTCTGTTTTCAGACTTTAAAAAAATCCAGCCCATGACGGGAGACTTTGACCAATCATAGGTCATTTCACAGAGAGAGCGTTCCTATTGGCTGTGCTCCGGCTGGTGGGCGGTGCTTGGCATTTCTTTCATCTTTCAACATAGCTGCTGGGTCACAAACCTTCTCATTTTACAGCTAAACAGTACACTACAAGAGTATCTGAAATCATTTGAGGCCAGAAATAGATATTACAGTAACAGAATATTGGTTCATACTTGATCACTTGATAGTTTGACCGTTTGGTTGGAGTTTGCAAGTGATTGACAGCCGGCTCATAGACGGCAGCTGCACGGCAGATGCCGTCTCATGCATTACTGTCAGGATATAGTGACCATTGTATAATTTATTTATTTGTTATCATATTTGCTCCATTTCTACCCACTGCTGCTTTAAAGGGAACATACAGTATCCTGCTCATTTCCAGGTTCATACTTGGGTTTCTACTAGAACATTACATTAATGTTCAAAACACACACCACATTATTTTCCTCATCCTGTCTGTCTGAATATACCTGTATTCACCCTCCGTTTTAGCGCCTGTCTCTTTAAGACCCCCTCTCGAAAAAGCCCAGTCTGCTCTGATGAGCTCGAGAGAAAAATATGGCGCACCTTTGCAAATGTAGTTCTCAAGCTGTGGGTGATATATTCTAATGAGCCTGCATGTGACATAGGAAGAGGACCCAAATCTGAATGGCTTGTTGAATCACATGTTTTCTGATAGGCAGCCCACAAAAAACTGTCTTATTTCTCAGTTTGTGGGTTGGTAGGCACTCCAGATACCCAAATGTATGAGCACAAGCACTGAAAAAGCGAGTTTTTCATGATATGTCCCCATTAATTCGTTGTCTTGAGGACACATCTGCTATACCATATTTTAATCATGATGTTACATTTTTTCTGCAACATCAGTGATAATTTAATCTTAATCTTTTCTCTGAAAATCAACAAGTTCATCTAAACTAAAGGAGCTGTGTCTCATTACTGTGGACTTCTGGAAATTAGAGTATTAAGAATTTACAGAGCCATAGAATAAAGCATTTATTTAATTACGGTTCATTTTGAAGCATTATGACACAATGAGGGGTGATACAGCAGCTCCAATAATCCTACAGTCAACAGAAGAAGTGAAATACTGGCTAGTTGTTCTCTGGACTTTTCGTTGTGTGTTTCTCACTGCGGTCACTTCATGATCGGTTAGTCACCGAGTGTCAATGTGTTTCCCAACCTGCTGTGGGTCACCAGATGATACTGTTTTATATGTGTGAGAAAGAAGTCTGAGATAGATTCAGAGTGGCAGATTGCTCCGCTCATTTCACTTCCCCGTGTGCTGGAAAACCCTGACCTTTCAAGCCCAATCCATAGTTGAGGGTAATGCATTCAGTCAAATGTGTGAAATAATTGTGTGTGGGTGTAGCCCACAGCAGAGAAGCTACATGACATGTGAGATATATGTGTATGTATAGATCAGGTAGAATCATGTAGTGTGCTGCATGTCTTTTATGGGCTACAGAGTGGATAAAGCATGTTTATGGAGATTTCCTCTGCCAGTGGCACGCATTCAGTAATAAGTAATGAGTCCCCTGAGAGAGGAAAACATACTTTGTTGTACATTCATGTGTAGAGTCTATTTGTGTACAGTTTAAATGTCAATTCATATTATGGATCATCTGCAATAGAGGGGCAGAGCAAGAAGATTGTACACGTGTTTCTTTGTGTGTATGTGCAGTCGCTATCATTTGAGATGAATTATTGCACACACTTTAAGTGGCTCGCTGAGAGTGATTAAATGTGTGTGTGCAGGTGCAACAAGGAGGTGGAGCAGTGAGTTGTACTAATACTGCTACTCATGTTTGCTCAGTCGCTGTCTTTGAAGGGGAACACTGGCCAACAGTAATATCCCAAAAGAATCTATTGTAACCAAAGATAAATGAGATTAAATAACATTTGACCTGAAAGAACATGGCTGACTTAACTTTAGTCTGTTCTTAACTCCCTGACCTTTTGTGTGACCTGCCATAGCTGCATATGTAGTGACGCCCTAAAGAGCTGATTTGTACCCTAAATACTTTTTCTGTTGAGTTCACTGTCTTTCAAGAACCTATCCACCTCCACTCCCACCCGCCCAGTGTGTCTCTTTCCATGCGCATTTACTATTGCGTGGATAGGTTTTCATTGTAGTTAATGGAAAGCCTGGTGCATCTCATATTGGCGCTAAAGGGCGCTGTGTGCGGTGGTATCAAGCACTGACGGCCGTGCAAAAGCGTCAGTATTTGACGCCCTGGGAGTGAGAACGGGCTGGATATACAGGGTTGGCGATTCAACCCCCAGCTCCTTCTGTTCACATCTCTAAGTATCCTTAGGCAAAGACACTGTACTCTGAATTGCTGCTGACGGTCAGGCCAGCACCTTGCATGGTGGCATGCTGCCATCAGTGTGTGTATGAGTGAATGTGATGCAAGTTGTAAAGTGCCTTGAATTAAAGTGCTATAAAAATACAGCCATTTTTCATTTAACGTTTATGATGTTACTGTTGTCTTCAGACGACCAAGGCCACTAAACAACCAAGCAACGGCTACACTGCAGATTATAGTGTTGGCGGGTTTCTAAATTAGCGAGTGTAAATTAGCTGCAGTTAGCAGAGATAAAGTTTTGGGCCCAATTTAATGGACCAGTGGAAAACTACCTGAACATTTGAGTACATAAAATCCCAGACTTTTAATGGGTTATCTTCTAAACTTTTAGGAGGGAGGATAGTATAATAGAATAATATAATGCTGTGAGACCCTACCTGACCCAATTACCTGAATATAATTTGGATCCGGCCTGACTTGGGGTCCCAGATCAAGTATCGGATACTAACCAACAGCAGCCAGTGCAGCAATCTAAAGATAAACTAAGATAGAACTTTATTTATCCAGGGGGAAATTGTGTTGCAGCAGTTGCAGTGCAAAGTAGGAAAGTAGGAAAGAGTGCAAGTATAAAAATATCAATAAACAGATATCCAAGATCCACTAAATTCTAAATATATATACTGTAGGTTAAAGATCACAAGTTGCTCATATGTCAAGAGAACAGTATCTTTGCATGGCATGAAACAACAGTAACAAAAGGTGCAACTTTTATAGATATTATCACATTTTGAATACACACTTTTAACAGGAAAACCACTTCATTTGGAGTGATTTCAGGGAGTCATTGGCTGTGTTCAAAATCACTCACTATACTCACTTTATAGTGGACTATATAGCGAGTTCGCCATTTTGTAGTGCTGTCCGAATGTATGCTGAGAATTATTATACCCTATATAGTGGACTCAAAGTATCCCACAATGCCTCGTGAAAAGTAATGGTCACTAACCGAGCATTATATACCATCATGCAGGCAGACGAACGAGAGGAAAGAGAGGAGCCCGATTGAGACAAAAATGTAGTTGTGGCGCGAAAATAATATGTAATGTGAGGAGAGCAGCACATCACAACACAAACGGCCACAAAGTACTATGTATAAGTTTATTTGGGAAAATATGCGTATCGCCCCCACATTCACAACAGCCGTTAATTCTTACCTTTACCAAGGGGAACTTAAATTCACTCAGAGCATTAAGAGACACATCAACAAAATAGCTTACATTACAGTATCTATTATGAATGGTCTACCAGCAGATGTTGATCTGCCGCACTGTAATTATGCGACAGCAATGACGTGATTAACGACTCAGAGAAAACTATTGACATGACCAGAGTAGTGTGAGTAGTGTTTTTTCATTTTGCCAATGAGCTCACTATGTAGTCCTCTACATAGAACTCCCTGGATCATGAGTAGGGAGTAGTGAACCGTTATGTTGGTTTACTCTGCAATTATTGTTAAAAATTGCTGCTGTTCCCCTTTACATTATTATGTCACGTTCAGTGGCTGTAGAGGATATACACTGTCCTGGATAAATGGTTTCTAAGTGTGTGTGTGTGTTTGTGTGTGTGTGTGCTCATCGTGGCTTCACTCATCTGTTAAATTAAACACATCGATTTGTCTCTAAAATGACCAATATAACTCACAGAGCCACCACTAAGTATTATTCTGTCATAAGTGTGTGTGTTTATGTTCAGTCTGCGTATGAAATACTTACAGTACATTATATCTGCATTGCCAATTCATCTGCTTAACCCTTATTCCTCATTAACAGACGTCCAGCCTGCTGTAGGTAAGCGCTTTGCTTTGTCATTAGTGTGTTTGTCTGTGTATATGTATGTGTGTGTGTGTGTGTGTGTGTGTGTGTGTGTGTGTGTGTGTGTAGGTGTGCAGTTACAGCCTGTCTGAAGATATTGTTGTCTAGTTTTATTGTAGTGAATGGGCTCATTGTCTTTAATCTGATTTTTGATGAACACTTCTTTCATTCATAATCCCCCCGCCCCCCCACACACACACCAACGGAGCAGTACAATGTTTTAACCCTTTATTGTCCACGCAACTAATTTCCATGTACCAATTGTTTCTTTTCATTCAGCGAACAGTGAGCCTAGGGATGGTCGGGAAAAGACACAGCCTGCTTGTGCTTCCTGTTTTCGTGCTTGTTTTGTGTCAACCCCTCCGTGTGTTCGTGGACATGTGTATCCGTTACCGAGTGTGACAGTCTGACAGTGTTGTGACTGCTCTGGTGACGGCCATCATTGGTGTTTAAGATCAAATGCTTTCACTCAGCAGATGGATTCATTATTGTTTATGAACGTGATCATTTTTTGCAGAGATATAGCCTGCGTATGAGTATAATAATGATCACAATATGTGTTGCAAACAAAAGTGACAAAGTGCATCACAGCCAATAGATAAAGGGACGTAGAAGAAAAGGATGAAAACAATGCAAAGACACAACTTAGAAGCAACTCAAGTCACATCAGATAAACTGTCAGATGAAACAATGAAGTAAAATACAAATATAACAGTGAAGTCTATATGACAGCAATAAAAAACATGGTGATTGAAGTGGTTAGATTGCTTCCACCAAAGCATCCGAGAGAACGTTTCAGAGTGTTTCAATGTGAAATGAACTGATGAGGTCTGGTTTATGAAGAGTGATATATCCTGCCTGAACTTATGCTGGGTGAATATCATATGCATGTGTGATATGTGGATGTACTACAATATACTACTGCTGAATATTACGGTGTAAGCCTGCTGGTAACCACACTGGTAATTATAACATGAGATTGAAGGAGTTTAAGACTGTGTGATTTTATCTCACGGTGCTCTGATGATAAATGGACGATATACTGAATAAGTAATAACTGTGAAATTACACTACTATATATTCTATGTATAGTAGTATATTCTATGGACAGAATGATATGTTACTATTTTAATACCCAGTCTGGGATAGAATATTAATAACCTCTTATTCTACGGGGCCATAAAGTCTTAATTGTTTCCTAATTATTATTTAGGAAGGTTCCTAGAAAGACTTAATATAAGTAAAATACAGACAATGTTCAATTGGTAAACAATAGGTCTGCAACTAATGATTATTTTCATTGTTGATTAATCTGTTGATTGTTTTCTTGATTAATCGATTGTCAGAAAAAGGTGAAAAATGTCGATCAGTGTTTCCCAAAGCCCAAGATGACGTCCTCAAATGTCTTGTTTTGTCCACAACTCAAAGATATTTAGTTTACTGTCAGAGAGGAGTAAAGAAACCAGAAAATATTCACATTTAAGACGCTGGAATCAGAGAATTGTTTTCTTTTTTTCTCTCTCATTAATCGATATTCAAAATAGTTGGGCCATCAATTAAATAGTTGACATCTAATAGATTATTCGATTAATCGGTGCAGCTCTAGTAAACCACTAAATAATCAAGTTAAACTGAATGCTTGTAGTCAGTGTATAGCAGGTGAAGCTGAACAATTTGTCAACAGGCAAGTATATGCGATTCAACATGAAGAATTGTCATGGTTAAATTAAAAGAAAGAAAAAAGAAACCACTAGGAAACAGGAAACAAACAGGTCTGAGGTCTCCCATGTTGAAGTCCGACATCTTATAGACCCATCTATGCACCCCAACCTCCCCTCAATGTGGATTTTGCCGCTGTAATAATTTAATCTGATTTCCGCCTTTCTGCCCGATGGACGAGAGTCACTAAAGGGCTTTCTCACTTTGACAGAAACATGTGGCGCTCTTCTTGGAAGGACCGTCTGAAACTAAACTCTGTCTCTATTTTTCATAAAATTAGTACCAAATGACATCGTTGTTTCCTGGAAAGTTTCTAGAAATGATAAGGAAGTTATGAGGGAATACCAGACCTGCAAAATAAAGAGTAACTGTATACTTTAATGTGGGTTGTTACAAATTGTCCCCAGCCACTAGTCCACCAGCCACCGGTGTGCCTTCTAAATCTCAAACTGGCACACCCAGAATAATCATAAAAATGTATAATATCTATAATATATAAGCGCCGGCTGCCGGCCAAATGGCCGACTGCTTTATTATATTAATTTTTTATTCTAATAAAATAGTTTTGATTAACATTTTACGACCACTAGCCTCTGCTTCAAAACAATGAGAGCATGATGATGATAGAGAAACATGCTTGTCTGCCTTTATCAGTCCTGCCCCCACATGCTCGATCATATAGAGTCTATATGATTGTGTGTGTGTGAGCGCTCAGCTGAGAGGTTGTGTCCTGTAGAGAGCAGATAGTCGTCTTCAGTGGCAAATATTAGTAAAGTAATTGATGATAAAAGACATTGATTGCACAGACAGGGGGCATCCTCAGTGAAGGTATCAGTAAATAAATAAATAGTTTGGATCCGTCAAGAATGGGCGTGATTTTAAATATGTATAGCTATTTACAGACTGTGTGGGCTAAAACTAGGGATGCTAGGATCTGACTTTTTCAGTCCCGATACCGATAGCAATATCTGAGCTTTGGGTATCGGCCGATACAGAGTAGTGATCCGATATCAGTGTGGAAGTGACTGGTATCATTATTTTATGTGTGAGGCAACATCAAGCTTACTTAACTTTGTAAAAAACAAATTAACAAATAAATACAACGATATAAATGACTGAATTGTTATTTATTACTAAAATAACAAATCGTACATCAGCAATTTAATAAAAAATCTTAGAGATTAGGAGGAATTACAATTCAAGTGTAAACCTAAACAGGAGTTAAAATTCCAGTATTTAGTGTATATAGTATATACATATAGAATTTAATTGGATAGATCTGCCCCATTGTCACCAATACCCGATCCAGCTAATTGAGTCAGTATCGGCCCGATATCGGTATCGGTGCATCTCTAGCTAAAAAAGAAGTCACAAGAAGTCTAATTCTCCTTTACAATAATTCAATACTTGTTTACAATGAGGCAGGTAATATAATTAAAATATGCAATAATTAAGATCAGTATATATGATGGAATAATGTTGCCAGATGTGGGCTTTTACGGCCCACATTTTTCTCCAGGGGGTCATGCCCCCTTAGCTCACTTTGGTTCTTGCACACATTATATCCCACAGGTCCACCTAAATTAAGATTTCTGGCTGCGTGGTTGTCCAAACTATGAATCTGCAGGAGGATTTTAGTCAATTAGTCCCTGCAGTCCAAAATCCCAAACGTCCCTTCCCAGAGCCCAGGACCATGTCTGGAGTTAATTTCACTGTGCAACCCTCATCCCAAACACAACAACTGTCCATGCAACAGTGTAAACATTCAAAAGTGTCCCCTGGGTGCCATTCCAGGATCAGCTTCACCCACTTAGCATTCTAACTGAAACCTTTTAAATCATCCTGAACATCTGAACTTGGATCTGTCCTCAGGGGCACTTTTGATTAAAAGATCAAATTAACTGAGCCCATAAAAGCAGAGAGAGAGGGGAAGAGAGAGAAAGGAAGAAGCGCCGACGGTGTGGCTCTCTGAATTTATGGATGCGCATGAACTTATTTGACACGTGACCCTGGATCCATTCTCTCAGCAACTGCTCTCGTCCAATGGATGTCCACCCGGGGCCCTACTCACTCTTCTTGATTGGTGGTCCGATGTTTCTCTTTACCTGCTGCTTGTCCATAAACCCTCTCTTCCTTTAACACTTACAGTATGTCTGACTCAGGAAAGTTTATGCAGATTATGTATAGTCAACCTCCTGACTTCAGCACAATTAAAGTGATTTTTGAACTCGAATGCTGAAGACATAACTCGTTAACAGTTTTTTTCTGTAAAAGAAAAAACGTGATTTGTTAATTAGACTCAGAGAAAGAGATGTATTTTTTTGGAGTGTGAGAACACGTTGATTTAACGTGTGAGTGTTCCTCACCTGAAGTCAAGATTATCATTGGGCCAATTAACGCTTGTGTTTAACAGCGCAGTGCAGATATACTGTACAGACTGATGTGTTCCCCGCTCTCTCTTTCTCTTTCCCCCCTCTGATGCAGAGTTGCCTCCTGATGGTAAGAGAAACTAATACATTAGCGTCTCTGTAAAACGTATCAACTGACAAGCAAACACCTTACAGAGGTTACATCAATTTACTTGCAAAAGAAACAAGTGAACGGATAAAAGAGCAGCTTGTTTTTTATCGCCAAGATAACAGTGTACATCCTCAGCTTATGTTCTGTCAGGGTGGCAGAAGATTGCAGAGAGTCAACCCTAATGTGATGTCTTCAGAGGTGATCTGAGGAGTTTCTTTATTCCCTGGGGCCAGTCTGTTCCAGGGGGCTCCATGGTCGCCTGTCATTTATCAGAGGGTCCCAAATGGTTTATGCAGTGTAACAGCAAAGGAATTACTCGCTGCCTCACGGAAAGACTGTTGCTCACTTTAAGTGCTAATAACCGTAGAAAAAGAATAGATCCCTGAGCTCAGCGGGTGGAATTTAGTGGTTTGAGACGGAAATTATGCTTATTAAGTTTCCCAAATGATCAGCAAATAGATTTCACCGTGAAAGCACAGGGATTAAGAAGACTGCTGGTTTGGTTGTTTGCTTGGTCGACTTGTCTCCTGTTGTCGTCTACAATCTGTTTGTTGTGTGGTGCCCGGATGTTGATTTCCAGCTTTAATTTGTCCTTTGTGATTCATGTATTCACCACCCATCACAGAGAACGTACCAGGGGAGGATTCCCAGCTGTCCGAGCAGAGCGGCATATTCGTGGCGAGGCCGGAGAGTGTCACAGCAACAAAAGGTCTGGCAAGATGATCCGCCATAAAAATCCTGACTTATATCCAAAATGAAAGGAGTGGCCCACTTAGTGCCAAATCCCTGTTGGAGTACAGACAGCTAATCTATTTGAATTAATTACTGTGTCTCATTCTCATTCCTGGCAGGCAAGGACGTCACGTTTGTGGCTAAAGTTGACTCCTCCACCCTGTCGAGGAAGCCTACCATGAAATGGCTGAAGGGGAAGTGGCTGGACCTGGGCAGCAAAGCTGGGAAGCACGTGCAGTTCAAAGAGGTCTATGACAGGAACACCAAGGTGTGTATGCTCATTAATATAACCTTTGTGCATTCATTGTTACAGAGATTATTAGACATGCTAACAGTTGTTCGACTACTTTGGTCCAGATTGAACAACTATTTGATGGATTTTCATGAAGTTTTGTAGAGATATTCATGGTCCCCAGAGGATGAAGCTTAGCTTTAGATCCTCTAACTTTACATCCAGCATCTTTATCAGATTTAACTTGCCAAATACTTTGGTTTATGACAGAATACCTGCAAACTAATGACATCGTCATCAGCCTCAGCTGTACTTTGTGTTTAGAGCTAATTAGCAAATGTTATAGGATTGTCTGCCCCGCCCTGAATGTTTTCACCTGTCCCTCGTTAGCCCTGCTGGCCCCCCTTATCACCCCTCGTTTTTCCTAGTGTTATTTAGATCACTCTTCGGTTTCTTGGACTCATACTGTGCCTAAATTTTGGATATTACTATTGGGGACACTGGTACCAGCAGTAAGAGGACTCAATGGCATAACTTGACACACAAGGATATGACGCGTGACATCTCCTCTTTTCACCCTCCTTGCTGGAAACAATGGAAAGTGGGACATGACAGCATCCCACATATTGAGACGATGTCCCACATTTTGATTGGCTCTAGTTTTCAAAAGTCAGACCACTGTAGGACAAACTGGCTTTTATCCAATGGCTGTGAAGAAAGCAGCGAAGGCTGTCAACACAGGGCTGAGTTTGATGTCAATCAAACTGGCACACGTGGGTCAAGTGTAGGTTACCTTGTGACCGTCTTTGATAGGCTACAGGGAAAATTGCAAGACATCACATGTCTCTATGCAGATTAAGGCTCAATATGATGTAAACTACCACAAAGAAAAGGAAATGTAGCTACAAAATAGACTGGAAAAACTATTTATAGTAACTGGGTGAAGCCGGTGAAAGGCGATTCTCCAGCCCAGTTGCACAGCAGTTCGTGAAATCGTCACGAAATTTAATGTAGTGATTTGTGTACATAAACACAAATTTCAAATTTTTTTCGGGATGGTCAGCATGAAATCAATTCGCCACATAAGGAGGAGTTCAGGGTGAATAGGTGGGTCAAAAAAACACAGGACTTTCATCCAGGAGACCGCTGTTCGTTTCCTTAAGTTACGCCACTTTCGTCATTATTTGAATCATTATTTCACATTATTTGACATTATTTGACATTTTGGTAAATAGTAGTTGTGTGTCCATTTGTGCATAACTTGCACAACTACTATTTACCAAAATGTCAAAATAAATTGTAGAATTATAAATCATTCTGAATTAACTGACTGGAGGGAATGATGAGTATGTAATCAAACTGCACTGACCAACTAGCTGACTAATAAAAGCCAATATCGGCCCGATGGCTTTAGCATACCGGTGGCTTTAGCCGACCGATGGCTTTAGCAGACCGATATTGGTCAAACTGTGTTCTCTGTAAATTATGAGTGTGTTGGTGAGCACGTACTGCATATCTGTGCATGTGTGCTACCTACGTGAGTGTTCATTTAGCTGTGTGTGCCCCTAGCACATCAACCCCCTCTCTCTCTCTGTCAGATCTACACTTACGAGATGAGCATCATCAAAGTTGTGGATGGAGACGCAGGTGGCTACCGCTGCGAGGTCACCTCCAAAGACAAGGTCGACATCTGCACATTCGAAGTCACCGTGCAGGGTAGGTGTGGAGACAGACAATCTCATTATCGTCATCTTCCATTCAGCGTTTCCACCATTACTATGTAACTGGCTTTGGCAGCCAATAACTCAGTGAGTGTGATACACATTAGGTGCTATCATTTAGTGGCCCAGCGAGGTCATCAGTCCATTATTCCTTTGCTGCTCAAGCCCGCTGTGTAATGAATTAACCCAGCCGGGCCCTCACCAGTCCTTCTCCTTCTGTCTGCTTTCAGCTGTACAAGAGGAGCAGGAGGACAACATCTTTGAGTCGTTTAAGCGATCGTGAGTGTCAGTGTCTGCGAGGGTCTACTCAACATGTCACCCGCCGTCACACTGTCTCCCATATGCTCGTCTGTAGATCGCTGCCTCTGGGCATCTGTCAGTCTCAACGAGTGTCTCTGCCTGTGTGTCTGTCTATCCCTCAGTTGTAGCCGACTTTGTACAAGTCAGTCTGTCTGCCTTCTCTCTCGTTCTGTCACGTCTCAGTGCGTCTGCCGCCTTGGTGTTTTGCTTCACCTGGAGTCCCTCATGGTTTAGCATTTTATGTATTTCGTCACATGTCTCTGTGACAGTCTCTGAAGGGACCTTTTCCTCTTTTTTATACATGTATCTCTTCCCCTCACCATCTATTTCTGTCTCTGCCTCTGCTTGTGTGAAGTGCATCTGTGTATCCTGTGACTGCGTTGCTTTTTTAATGAGTTTTTTTTTTTTTTTAAATTCAGCTGTTCTCAGCCTGTATACTGTACGTGTCCTGTGTGATCGTAAATCAGCCGACACCTTCACACTGACACCTTTAGTCTCCATATTTGTAATCTGTGTTTAAAAATATAATTTCCTTCCCTCGTTAGAGCAGAAAGGCGCAGGTAAGATGAGAAACACAGCAGGCAAAAAGACAGCATCATATTGTGGTTTAGACAGGATGTCAGTGTGCTTATTTGCAGAATGCTGATATGAAGGAGGGAGAGGGCGAGGGGGGAGGTTAGTGAGATAAATGAAAAGCGAAAAGTTGGTTAAAACTCAAATATGTTGCTGGAGATTATAATGAATGAGAAACACCTTGTTGTGTTGTGTGGAGGTCATGCAGCTCAACCTCCAATAGGTGAGTATGGAGAATCCTGTCTCCTATGGGATCCTCATCTGTGCTCAACATGTATTACAGTAGCAAAGACATGTGGTCTGTCTGACTCTATTCTTTACTCACTCCGGTTCCCTCCTTATGTCTGGAGTTTTTTTAGTTTTTTTTTTAAATGTGTGTTTAAATGTGAGAGTTTATCACATTGTGAGAGAAACAGCGTTTCTTGCTTTCATACAATGTTTACCCTTGATTGAAGTGTACAAGCATGTCAGCAAACATACAGTATTTATTCTGTATGTCATGACAATGCTACACACAGATGCCAAAATAAAGACAGAACATCAGATGCGATCATGTCGGGGGCTACGTAACACACCACAAACCGCAAAAAGGATGTGGTTATATTCCAGCCACAAGTATGGAGGTCACAGTGGTTCAGCTGGGTAAAGGTGGGCGCCAGGTATGGGGCTGTATTTTGTCACGCCGGGCTGAAGACGGTCTGAACAGTCAAAGCATTTCAGCCTCAAATGACTGAGTGAGCATGTTATCTCATGTTGACGAATAACTTTGTTATGTTCACTTTAAATAGCTATTAATAAAATTCAGAGTCTGGCCAGGATTGCCTCCACACGGCTCTCACTTCTGACGTCAAGAGCAAATGTAGATGGCTCAGCTGAAATGGCGGCATCTTAAGGCATTTACACATTGGGGGCATTTTTTTCGTGTGATTAATTTGCACATCAATATATTTTTTCAAACTGTTGTTTTTGTCATGAATACTTTCACACAGAATGTAAATATTACGCTCCAAAAAAAAGCGACATACACTATTTCTGTTCCTACCTTTCACAATAAACGCCCTAGACGTATAATATTCGCAGGCGAATATTTCACATTTTCATGTCGTTTATTTGTCACTCCCTCGGTGCGTATCGGCCTTAACAACGGCAACAGTGCTGACAGAGCTAACAGTGTCAACGGGGGTTAGAACATACTCACCAGAGCGACTGGCTTCCGCGACCACGACACAGATAAGTCCGACCCACCGTCGGGACGGCGTTAGCAGAGCGGATTAACTAGTCAGTGGGACATGAACACAAAGGGAGGGAGGGGAAGAAACAAAAAGGGCAAACAGTTTTGAAGGGACGGACTCACGTGCACTAACATCCACGTACGGCCGGTCCAACTATGTCAACAAAGCACAGAAATGCTCGGCTTACAACACACACACACACAGCGGGAGAGTGACAGCTTTTCTGCTCAGGTAGACATTACTCCTCTATATCTTTACATAGCAAATAGTTGTTTGCAGCTATATTAATGCTCTGAATGACGTATAGAGAATCCTTAAGGTTTACATTAACACACGTGAAAATCCTTCTGAATCACGGTGTGTTTATCACTCTGCATCAGCATCCGTTTGTGTCACTGACACTTGGAGGAAAACACCGTTTGCATTTCAGTGTCTGTTTTCATGGTGCACATCAAGTTCCTTCTGCAGCAGCTTCGATGAAGTGTTTCTAATAATATACCGTATATAGCTAATGTGAGAGAGATGAGCATGTTGTGCTCTGCTCTCAATGCACATGCTCGCACCATGAAAGAGAGCTCATTATAGTAATCCCCTGGTCCCCATTTTCATGTGAACTCTGGTCCTACACAACAGCATTGGAAAATCTCTCTTTTTTATATCAGTGAACTTTAGTGTAGATTCAGAAAAAATGCATTTAAACAAACATCCTGTAGCGCCCTTTTCCTATCATTTGGTGTTTGATGGTGTTATCTGATGCAGCATTAAATAATCTTTCAAAAGTGCTCAAGTAGGTTTACATCAAGCTATTGTTGTGGCTGCCGTACACGGCTAACATTGTTTTCATGCTCACCCGACCATTTGGTGATCATGCGTGCCCTGAAAAACAAGAGCATTAACACCTGGGGAGAATGTACTCGCTTACGGGATGGCAGGCACAACATGGATGGATGTTATCCTTGGATGAACCGTTCATCCATAGGACGAACATGAGCACTCGGAATGGCTGTGAATTTATTGGCGTTTATCTTGCTCTCCGAGGGGTTCAATGAGCCTCAACAATGCCAGGAAAACTGATCACAGTGGAAAACAACAAGCACTCGAGCCTGGAGACATTTATTGGCGTGTGCCACACACAGCACTTGTCACCTTGTTGAGCACAAGAGAGTGACTGATGACTCGAGACCACGTGGATTCTCCTCATCATCTGGAAATGTGCATGTGAAGGGGGTAATGAAGGGTTTATGTAGCCATAGTTTCATATGATTCAGTGCCTTTTTTGTGTTGAATCTTGAGTGTGTACTTCACTGTTGAATATGTCTCAGACTTCCACATAACATCACCTTAGCCATGCTTCACATCATTCATTCGCTTGTGTTTCCCGTGATATTCAATGTTTGTGTTTGAACAGTAGTATTTTGCTTATAGCTCATTTTTGTCACGTCTGCTGCTTACATGTGCTCGTCTATTGTGATTTCTGTCTGTCACTTGAATTTAGGGCATGATGGTAGCTTGTAGTCCTCATCAAACGCTTTATGTTCTCAGGAACATAGCATCCTATTTTTGCATCTATCCGAACACAGGATGAAAAAAGGGTAGGCTTTAACTACAGCCACTAACTCATTAGAACTCCGTTGGGTGCTGTTGTATTTGCTCGTGTTGTCTTTGTTTGGTTTATAATTGTCTTGTAATTTATGTGTGTATTTATAGCTCTGTGTAATGTGGAATAAAAGGGGATGTTTTATAATGAATGTATATTTCCTAATGCTCTTTTTTCGCTACCAGTGTTGTAAATAGCTCAGGTTTATAAACATACCAAGATAATCCCCCCCCCGAATCTCTTTTCTTTTAATTCCAGTGGAGATGGAGATGAGGATGCTGGTGAGCTAGACTTCAGTGCCCTGCTCAAGAAAAGGTACGATTATCTTCATCAGCCACAGACATACTTAATAACTTAAATTTGGATCTTTTAAATGTGGTTCTCTTCCTCAGGGCGAAGAAAAAGGTGGTAGAGGAAGCGGAAGTGGATGTGTGGGAGATCTTGAAGGCGGCCAAGCCCTGTGACTATGAGAAGATTGCCTTTGAGTACGGCATCACAGACCTGAGGGGCATGCTGTCGATGCTGAAGAAGATGAAGAAGGTGGAGCCCAAGACGTGTGACGGTGAGGAGCGAGGGAAGAGACAGGAGAGGTGTTACGAGGCAGAAGACTGTGCACTAGGAGTGAGGCGGCAGGCAGGAAACAAGAGCTCTTTAATGCAGCAGGCTGTAAATACCAGCAGCATTTAAAGGCCTCGGGGGGGAGTTATATTGCAGGGACAACAGGTGGAATGTGTGTTAGCATATGCTGACTGCTGGGTGGCACTTATGGATTATTTGGCTGTTAAAGCAGTGGATGAACTCTACTAACTGGATACTTTCTTGTCAGCTTTCCTGAGGAAGCTGGACGCATCCTACTCAGTGCAGAAGGGCAAGAGGATCCAGCTCACCGTGGAAGTGGCTGACCCCAACGCTCAAGTCAAATGGCTCAAAAACGGACAGGAAATCAAACCATCGGCCAAGTGAGCAAATTACCACAGTATACTGTCTGTGTCTGTGTGAGTGTGACATTGTACTGAACCGTGATGTTGAAGGACTGTTTATTTCAAATCTGATGATTTTGACAGTACATTGAGGCCCTTTCTGCTCCATGAAGCCATGCAAAAAGTGTTGGCTATCTAACTATAAAGCAAGGGATCCGTCCGACCGTCCGTCTGTCTGTCTGTCTGTCCTTTGCATATCTCGAGAACCGTTCATCCGATCTACTTCACACTTGGCGGGTGTATAGCTGGGGACCAAGGACGTGCAGTGTCGAAGTTGGTGCAATTTCAAAAAGCAGTACGTTAAATATGAATAAACTTTGAATAAACAAGCGATAGTGCCCTCTGCAGCAGTGGGGGCGGGGCTTTGGGGCTCTACAGAGTCAAGCATTTCGCCCGTAGCAAACCTTTACAGGCCGTGGCTCATTGACTGCAGTTCACTCTTGCGGCTGGATGCTGGATATACTAATGTTTCCACCAAACTCTTCTTCACTTCCCTGGAGTCAACGAGTGATGAGCGTTTCTCGACAATACTGCAAGCAGCACTTCCAGGGGCCAAGTAATCGGCCCGTTCCGAAAGGCCAAGCCCCGAACAGGCACTGCACTATAGTAGCTTACTTTAAATTATACAAAAATGGATGCGTGTCTTTGACGTTACCTGTAGGTTTCCATGTTCATTGATGATGAATTGGAAGTTTACCATTCACTGGCATTTTGGTAGTTGCTGCAGCCAGAAAAAAAAAAGAGACTTAATGTTAATCTAACCTGAATTAACTGATGTTTTGGACTCTTGGAGGCATCACAGCAAGCTGTAAACACAACTTTGACAACCTTATGAAGTTGTTATGGCTAACACGTTAACAAACAATTGCCAATTTACACATCCAGACAACACAAAGTTGTGTTTCTAGCCACCCGAAGTCCAATATTTACTGTTCTTTAAGATCTGTTTTGGTCCATATAGGAAATATCTGGCTCTTATCTGCTACACTGTACAACCGTTATGTTCACCAGCTAGTCACTAACTTTCTCTGTGTGCCAGGTTTGGTGCCGGGTAACGGCATTATCAGAGCTCCCAGCTGATGGAAATAAGGTTGATGAGAGCGGTGAGATTGAAGTAAAACAGTAAAGTTGTGGAACGTAAAAAACAAAATGTGACCAAAACTAAAACCCATGAACTAAAAGACGCTCTGTAGTACTGACTGGAACCTGCAGAGTTGGTTGATAATCATCTGTGGGTTCGTAGCTACATTTTTTCCATTGTTAATATAAAAATACTGATTAGTTCAACTTAAATGAAACTGTGTTCTTCAAAATGATCACAATAACACACTTCAGAGGTAATATTAGTTATGTATTGTGAAAAAAATGCACTTAAAATGAGTTTGTCAAATCATTGCGGGCAGTAACATCATTCCAATACAATTCATGCGTTTCGTGTAAAGCTGTATTAGTGACTTAACATGTTCACTGGAGTGTTGGGCTGTTAATGTTACCTAGCGACTGTCATCGAGAACAACTTGTAAATGGTTGGACTAACTAGCATAATTAGTGGCTTCTAATTAGACTTGATTATACTGTACTACAGCTTAGTAGCTGTTTGGGAAACTTTTTCCACCTTGGCATTGCACATGGACTAGAAACGCACTGAGATGAGTCACAACGATTGTTTTAATTCAAGAATCTTTAGGAAGAAACTTTGTGACTCAGATATGAATGTTAGTTTTGAGTCTCTTCAGCCTGCCGAGCTCTCCTCTTTCCCCTCCTCCCTCAAAGGATTCTTTTGCTGTTTTATTGAAGAGGGTACAGCTGTTTTTTTTCAATGGCTCCACCATCTGCTATTTTGAGTTGCTTAATGCTGCTCATTGAAAGTACGGCAGTCCTCTTCCTGTTTTGATGAAGACAGTTACTGTGAGCGGAGCCTCCCAGGAGGTTCTTCCAGGCTGTGCTCTGTGACCATCGAGAGCTAAGGAATAATAAAATGGTTTAGGTTACTGTGTCAGAGCCATTCTTTGTTTTCATTTCAAACAAACCACTGCCGTGGTTAAAGTAGAAAGCCAAAACTGCTTACAGGATCAATGTGAATATGGTAATGTTGTATGGATCTTTATGTGTGCAGTTGAGCTCCGGTAGTTTACCACTCAATGTTGAAAATGGACAGGATGTCAGTCTAGAAGTAGAAAAGCAGATTTGTTCAATCTCAATGATATAGAATAAATTGTATTTTCTATTGTCCTTTTGAACCATGCAATAGTTTGTTTAATAAGATAAGAACAGAAGACAGAATGGTTTGTTTGGTTGCCAGTGTCGCCCAGGTGTTGCTAGTGTTGCTGATGAGCCCAGGTTTTGCCAATTTACTGATTACCGATTGCCACGCCCACGTCCAGTACCTGCAAGGAAAGCAGCCACACAAACCAAGTAACAGGCAGAGGATAAACTTTAGGCATGTATATGTAGCATTTCTCTTCTTTCTTCTGCTATTTGGTTAACAGTTTTACTTGAAATTTTGCACTTCAATGTAGATAATTAGGAATTATACTTGAGCCAGCATCGGACAGGGCTGAAGACTACTAGTTTGAAAGATGAAGGTGAGAGATGTTATAGGAGTTCATCGCTGACTTGGTCAACATATCCTAATACATTTGTATGACATCTTACGAAAAGTTATTTTGCAATTTTTTTCGTGTGTTGTCCAGCAACATGAGCGATCAGTGCGCCTGCTCGAGCCCCTGCAGTGCAGAGCCTGTTTAGGCAACAGAACTACTTGGTTAGGTTTAGGAAAAGATCAGGGTTTGGGTTAGATACGTATGGAAGTGGTGTTATTTGTTACGCAACTTCTGTACTTAAGTAAGTCAAAGTTTTGGTTAAAATACGTCTGGGAGTCTTAAAGCTTCTACAAGGAACTTTAATTTTGTGTTAATTTTGGCGGTCCCTGTGGACAAAAGCTGTACTGTTTACAAGCACCAGAGTCCCTTTAGAAAACCTCTCATTTTACTGCAGCAGGGTCTGACAGTCTGCCCCGCTCAGTCCTGGTTCTGGTTCTCCCGTGCCTCCCTTCTCTGCAGCGGGCCCAGCATTACGGCCTGGGCCTCCAGCAGCGTAGTGTCGGCGTTTGCTCCCAGCGGGGACCGGTTGAGCAGAGAGGCAAAGCTTTGCTCCTGGTCGGAGGAGGAGTCGCTGCTCTCCCGCCGGAGCTCCGACTGCAGGTTGAAGGCAGCAGCGAAGCCTATTACTACAAATAGTGTTCGAGGACAGCCTAAATTGGTGGAGTATTTTTCTCTTCTGAAGACCTATATGTGTCTGAAACATGGATGCCGCAAACATCCTCCGTTTACAGAAAAACTTAATTCAAATTCAATGCTATTTAACATCATAAACACGTTGTTTTACTACCTCACACGTCTCATCTGTTGAGTTAGACTTACTACGAATGGCAGTCGCCACCTTGAGTGGTCCGATGATGTGAATACTTGTAACCATGGGAATATTTCCCATCACTACCTTCAGTTGCATGTGATGATGAGCCTGTGACATTACTGTAGGTAGTCCTTTGATGTGTGCGTGTGTGTATGTGTGTGTGCGTGTGTGTATGTGTGTGTGGGAGCATATACTTGTGCTCTGAAGGCCTCAACCAGAATGTGTGGACTCTTTGTTTCAGTCTATAACTGTGAGTCACTCTCGTCGTCTTTAGGCCTCTCTGCATCTGATATTTGCTGAAAGCAGTTATTCATTATTCTCTCTCTCTCTCTTTCTCTTTCTTTGTCTCTCTCCCCTCGTTTGTTCTTCATCCTCCTCGTATAATCTTCCCCCATCATCCCCGTGCGTCCAGGTATGTGTTTGAGAGCGTGGGCAACAAGCGGACGCTCACTATCAACAAGTGCAACCTGTCTGATGACGCAGCGTACGAGTGCGTGGTCGGGGAGGAGAAGTGCTTCACGGAGGTTTTTGTCAAAGGTATATGAGTCACTTTCTTTGGAGGAATCCTTCTTTCAGCAGGGAGACAGGTTTTTTTCTGCTCGGTTTAGCAAATGCTGTCATTTGAGCGTTGAGGGGCCTGACAGCTCTGCTCCCTTCTCGTGTCTGTTTGTCATCTGTTTATTTCACTGCTTTTATGCCACACGGTCGCATGCTGCTCTCTGTTGTCTGCTCACTCATTTTTAATGGGTGCGAGTGAAATTCCTCTGTTTTTGTTTATTGTCACTGTTGTCGTGCTGTACATATTAATGTGCTGTCATATTCATCAGAGGCTGACTGATATGGGAGTTTTTGAAGGTCACTTTGATTGCTGTTTTAATTGAATTATTAATATTTTGTAGTAAATAATCAGAATATCTACATTTTATATTTTATTCCAAAATGTTTAAGTACAAGTATTCAAGGTATCTTGCACTGTTGATATAATAATAATAATAATAATAATAATAATAATAATAATAATAATAATAATAATAATAATGTACTACTATCAATTCTCTGTTTTAATTGACAAACATTATATTATACTGTATTATATTATATTACTGCATATTTTATTATATTAAAATACAGTATGTTATACTATATTATATTATATCTTATTATATTTTATTATGTTTTATTATATTTTATTATATTATATTTAGGACTGCATCTTCTAAGTCAATTAGTCGACTAATCGGTCGTTTGGGTCTTAGTCGACTAATATTTCTTTAGTCGATTAGTCATTTTTTATGCTTTTTTCATGCTGAATGACTTATTTCCAAGAAACTTATGAGCACATCTCTGGTAAAAAAAAAAAGATTTAAAGTGGTGCTGTTGTGTGGTTCTTTGTTGAGAAACTCAGTTTTGCAGATCTGTCAATTAAATCAACTAATCGATTAGTCAACACAATCATATGACGGTGAGTCAAATTACTTTGGTCGAGGACAGCCATTATATTATATTATATTATATTATTATCGATGGTGTTTTCACTCTGGTGCTTACTGTATAAGTCAATGGTCTCTTCTGTGTGTTTTCAGTGTGTGTGTGTGTGTGTATGGGAGGTTTTAATAGATGTAATTGGGTCTACTGCTTCTATATTAATCCCATGCTTTACTTTGTGTGCTCGCTGCTGCCCATCCTGCTTTTACATTATCAGAGGCCATAAAGAAGGGTAAGCTCTTCACCACAGACTCTACTCCACACAGCTACAGTAAACCGTGTGTGTGTGCACAGATTTTTATGGACACAAACACACTCTGTGTCCATAAAAAAATATCATTCATGTTGCTGTTTGCAAACATCTACATCAGTACCTTTTGTTGTTGATTCCTCTTGACATTGTTGAAGCCAGTGGGGAGTTCAGTAGATGACAACTAGTCAAAACTATCAGTCACAGTACTTTAAAAATGACATAAAGTACTTTGGCTTTTGCTGTGTTGTGGTGAAGTGGATTCACCACTCACAAAGCTCCAGAAGCAAAAAGATGTAGATTCATGGAAATATTATGTTCTTATACTAACTAGTTATGATTTTGCTACTTTAAGTAGTCCCTTTGCTTCACTCTTCATAAATGGTAAGTAGAAACTAAGTTAGTCTTCACTGAAAGGCCTATGAATAGTATGCCACTTTTAAGTTTTTCACGTGTCATTTAACGCCTTGTTCTCATTCCCAAGTCGTCACGTATGGACGCACGGTTGTAAGTTTTAAACACGTGGTTAACGTTGTGAATTTAAACAAAACTACTTGGTTATGTGTAGCAAAAGATCATAGTTTGGGTTAAAGTAATCTGTTACGTAAATTAAATTACGTATATAAACGTAAATAAGTCAATGTCTGACTTTTTGGTTTCACGCGGGATATGAACAGTGGTCTCCTGGGTGAAAGTCATCTGTTTGTTTGACCCACAGGTCCACCCCGTCCACCTTCCTATGTGGACTTTGTTGCTCTGTATACTACATCACCTGACTTCCGAAGCACTTGCTTCGAGCGTCTATTGCTGCGGTGCAAAATGACACGCTAAAAGCAAAAAAGAAAAGAAAAAAGTAGTGATAACACGCAAAATGACTTAAAGGGTCACAAATCTTCATATACCAATAAAAATTATAAAGATGCAATTTGTCCCGCCTTAAAGGTGAAACAGGAGGAGACTCAGGAAGATGTCACTCAAGTAGTGTACACGCTGACACAGTCCTGAACAGAGGTCTAATGAGCCAGATTAACTAATAACACCTGTGTGGGTGTTCAGAGGCTTTAACAAAGTGACGTGTTATTTATACGCCATTTGGTGAGACCAGGCTGTTTTCACACAGAAAGCTAAGAGAATTTTCGTCTCACATTATTTGCGCAAATTTGGGCCATTTGTGCAGTGCGCGTTTATTTGTATTTTTCTAGTTATGTCTGCTCCATGTATTCCTGAGGGAGAAATATTTCAGTTTTTTATGCAGAGAAACCACAAATTACGCTGAAGACATCGAGCTTGTTTGATGAAACTTTTGTGAGGCCCGCAATCACACCGTAGCTACATGTTTCTGTGGTTCAGAGAGTTTCTGGGCTCTCCAGCTGAGGTTGAAGAGAAGTGAGACGTCCGGAGGGGCGACTAGATGCTGACGATGACAAATAGCTGCGGCTAGCAGAGCATCAAGCATCACACCATGTGGTTACACAATGTGACTTCCACCACCTCAGGAGAGGTACCTTCCACCTCTACAGGCCGGCTGTATTTGGTGGCATTCAGAAGGATTTCAGGAGTTATTGAAAACACTAATATAGATGCCACCCACCACCAATCCACAGAGGAGGGGAGAGCACAAAAATACCTGAATACATCTGATGGTTACTCAGACAAAAGTGTTGTCAAGAAATACTAGCAAGTAAAACTAAAGCTGTAGCTACTAGGTCTGGATTATATGGTTGAAATCAATATCACAAAAACAAAAATGTGTTTTCCTTTAAAAAAAAAAATATCATGCTCATCATGCTGTGATTGATGTTCAATGAATCTATGTTCCATTTCCATCAGACCGTCTTCACACATGTAAAACAAACACTTAAACATATAATTTTGCTCATTTTTAATTACAGATTGTTCGGCGTCATCAATTAAACAGAATTATCTAGGACCATAACATAACATACTAATATAGTCCCACAATAAACAATGATGTTGAATTATATATCCCATTTTTGTAAGCTAAAGTTCCACATTATTCTGCTTGATATGGCAGCATATACATGAGTGGAAATCAAGACTTTGCATGTGCCCTAGTTTAGTTACCATATTTGTTGACCTTTACAAAAAACACACTGATACCTTCCAGCTCTGTTCATCCACCAAACTTCTTTCATCTTCCGCTCATGTTCCTGGTCAGTATCACTATTTACCGTAGATACAGTTTGTTAATGACTCAGTTTTATAGTTTGACTCAAAGCTCTGCGTTTTGTCTGCAGAGCCTCCCGTCACCATCACCAAGCCGCTGGATGACGTTCACACAGTGGTGGGAGAGAAGGTGGAGTTTGAGGTGGAAGTGTCCGAGGAAGGAGCCAGCGTCAAATGGTGAGCAAGTAGATCAGTCAAATAGGAAATGCACGAGTCATTTAATAATCTATGAGGTCAGATTATTACCCAGATTACAAATATCCCATTATAAATGACTAGACTTGGTGCATTGAGACAAAGGCTTGCAGGTCTCGTAAAACAACAATAAAAAGTCTGATGGTAAATGTTGGCAAAACTCACACAGTAGTATTTTCAGTTCATGTAATATATAATGAATATACAGTATATAGTATAGTTACCATAATGTCATGACATTTCCAGCTGTTTTCTCCCACCCAGTTGTTAATTACAGTGATGTTGGAGAGTTATATTAGAATCTAGTTTCTAGCGATGCAAACTTTTACATAACATGAACACAAATAGTGAAACAGAAACAAATGCTGGTATGCAAATAACAGTAGCCAGCCACTTGCTTATTTTTTGCATTGGGGCAAACTTTGTTTTCTGACACGTTTCAAAGACTGTTTTGCTTGTTGTGTATTGTTACAGTACACAATTTCTCGGTCTCAAAACCTTGAATTTCAAGATATACTTCACTTATTTTACATATGCAAACAAAATGATATCAATATGATTGTAAACATACCTTATTTTCCTATGAAAAATTACTTACTCATACATTTCTTATCACTTTTTATTCTAATATTCCCTCAGAACTCATTCTAAAACCCAAACTATATCTGAGGAAAATGTTCACCTTCTGCACCGTTTTAAAAATGTGCCAAAGCCTTGTGATCCCTGAAGGCTCCAGCCATGTAGAACATTGCAGACATGTCAATCAGCTCTTCCTCCCTTCTCTCTCTCTGTGTGTGTGTGTGTGTGTTTTGTCTTCTCAGGATGAAAGGTGACGTAGAGCTGAACAGAGACACGGCAGGTTCAAAGTATCGCATTAAAAAGGATGGGACGAAGCACATTTTGATCATAAGTGAAGCTACTAAGGAGGATATTGGAACGTATTACGCTATCACCAGCGGCGCAGAGTCGAAGGCAGAACTGGAGGTCGAAGGTATGGTTCCTCTGTTAAAGTCATTACAATCCTCGTATACATCTAACAGCAGCAGAAGCAGTAACTCATGGGTGATCAGCTGGTGTTTAAAGTTTGTTAACAAGTATTTCAGACATGGCTGCTCAATTAGGAACTTAGAGAAAATTTACACATCAGTACATGTTGATGTTTTCCATCCTGACAAGCATGGAAAGCAATAAATTAGCCATTACTCATGTCATAATTAATATTACATCATTAATCCCTTGTATCAGTGGTTCATCACACTATTCGCCATGCTCATTTTCTTTTACACCAAAATTGATGGTTGCGTCCCGTCTCAGCCCTCAGACATCAGGCTGTCTCTGTCGCTGCATACAGTAGTTAATGCAAGCCAGACGAGTCTCCTAAATTGATTTTGGAGTGTGAGAAAATGTCTGAGTGGTCACTCCAGTACATCAGGTGATCAAGATGAACATACCTAGATCGCTAAATAAGGTTCACCCCAAGATGATGCAGGACCACTTCATTATTGTCATGTCCCACAATGTGTTCTATACATTATATTAAATATAATATAAAAGTAATTTCAAGGAAATAGTTTGACATTTTGGGCAATATGCTAATTCAGTTTCTTGCCATGTCTGCATGGTAAAGAGGAAGCTACAAGCAACAGCTGGTTAGCTTAGCACAAAGACTACAAATAGTGTGGATCGGCGAACTAGATTTCAAGTTACTGCAAAAAAATATTCCAGCAATGTGTCATTTTTACACTTTGTTTTTTTTTGCGGATTAAAGTTACAATCGCGAAGATCTCCGTTTCATTCTCTTTGGCTGCACCTATGGCGATAAGTGATAATTGCAGGTGTGTTTTTGGATCTCACTTCACACAGATCCAAACAGTGTCGCCTGTGTGACGTCAGTCAGTTCATCGTTCATCGTCCGTTCATCGTTCATCGTTTATCGTTTATCGTTCATCGTTCATCGTCTGTAGTCATCGCTCTTTGTTTGTTCGGTCATAATAACCGTTCACTTGCAACACTAGCAGAGACTGTAAACAACAGTATGCCGCTCAACACACACTTAAGTTGAAGAGTGAGTGTGTTGCGTTAGCTCTGCCTACCCTCTCTGGCAGACTAACGACTGCTGGGTGATGGAAAACGTATCACAAACTGTAAGCTGCTTGTGATTTTTCCTGGTAATGTCGCCACAGATGCCCAGTTTGTAACACTGCAAATGCAAGGGCTTTCATCAGTGGGCCATAGGATCAATCACAATTGTGTTACCTAATTCGATGATAGATAGTGACTTATAAACATGTATTTAAATCTTCAAGATCATTACTTTAAACACAAGAGATAAAGCGTTTTAAATTAGTGAGCTTTAAAGATGATGGTAGGCAGATTTGATTACCTTTGGACAGAGTGAGGTTAGCTGTTTCCCTCTGTTTCCACTCTTTGTGCTAAGCTAAACTCACTGTCTCTAGCCACATATTTAGACATCTAAGTCTCGGCAAGAAAGCGAAAAAGCTTATTTCCAAAAAATGTCAAACTATTCCTTTTTGTTGAAAAAGAGGAAATACAAGTTTGCTGGATTCCTTCATGTAATAACGTTAACGCATTTCTAACCCATATTTACACACTGCCGCCTGACACTGGTTAGGATACGATGAACAGTCTGCGTAAACAAACATCTGTATGTCACTGATCTATGTTGATGTCTTTGCTTCAGATAAGGAGCTGCAGATTCTGCAGAGCATAGCTGACCTGACAGTGAAGGCTGCTGAACAGGCCGTGTTCAAGTGTGAAGTGTCTGATGAAAAAGTGACGGGGAAATGGTTCAAGGACGGCGTAGAAGTCCAGCCCAGTGATCGCATCAAAATGACGCACATCGGAAGGTATTATATCCGACTGCTGTGGTTTGAAGCTCACTGTCTGAAACGTCATGTGCAGTCACACACACACACACACACACACGGACACACACACAGATTCACACAATCATATAGCTATCACAATAAGCACTGTCTGCCACATGGCTCGGCAAACTATTACCAAAGGGGTTTCTGAGTTATTTGACCCATTTTTTTGGATAGGCTGCAATCTGTACACACACACACACACACACACACACACACACACACACACACACACACACACACACACACACACACACACACACACACACACACACACACCCCTAGGGCCTGGGGTTTCTCTCAGTAATCCCTCCATCAGAGCCGCCCATGGCAGGAGATACGCCAAGGCAACAGCGGTCACACAAGGTGAAAGCCATTTAGTATGTTTCTCACTCTGCCATATTGCCTCCTGGAGTATGTTGCTAGGGCAACAGTCTTGTGCATAATTGTGGGTCACAAGAAGTGTTGTCTCCTTGGTAACATCTGGTAACATCTGGTCCCCAGGACCCACAAACTGATGATTGATGACGTGGTGCCTTCGGACGAGGGAGATTATTCGTTTGTCCCTGATGGCTACGCAATTTCTCTCTCTGCAAAACTCAACTTCCTGGGTGAGAGCGACACGCAGACCACAATATGAAGCATTTGATGAGCTAATTATATTTGAATAAGACTGATTCTTTTATTTTACCCCTCAGAGGTCAAGATTGAATATGTTCCCAAAGAAGGTAAGTGTTGTTTTTTGTAAAATATGTAGTATATGCTATATCTATGTGAGGGAGCTGATACAGGTCCAATATTCATCTAAAGTTGGATACAAGGACACCTAGTGTCAATATGATGGAGGTTACTTTTATTTATTTATTTTACTCTACAGCTTTAATGCTCTAACTCTGTAAACCTGTATGAAAACTGCTTCACCCTACTAACCAGGCTTAGGGAAAAGTTAGTTTTAAAAATAGGTTTTAAACAACAATATTCAAAGTAAAGGCATGATTGCACTATGTGTCTTTAAGGGAAACAAGTACTGCTGCTCAAAGGTGCTCACAGTAACTAGCTTTCCAGTTCAATGTATGAAAACCAAAATCTTACTTCAACATTTCAGTCGCCAACCAATGTGCTCCCATAAGGTAGTCTAAGTTGTGGTAATTTAAGTGTTTCGTTTCAATTTCAGATTCCAATATGTTATAAAGACCAGCTTAACACCAGATTTTCAGCTGCTGTCATGTTGCTCTTTATACTTCTTTCTCCTCACCAGCTCATGAAATGCAACACTGATGTGCGCTGCCCCTCTTTGAAAAGATAAAGCTAAATGTTGAATTGAAGCACTTGAAGGTCACGACACATAAAAAAACTCAAAACAAGATTCTAGGATAAACTAATTAAAGTTAACATGCTGGCTAATAGCACATGCAGAATGTCATCTTCAAGAAGCTTCAAAGCCAAAATAACCATATTGGTGTCTTCCCTCAAAACCAACACGTTCTCACTCCCAACTCGCCAAATACCTTGATACGCTTGATCAGTGGCCCTACACTTCAAACTATAATGCTCTACTGTAGGTTCCCCTCTAGCGTCAGTTTTGGACGTGTTAGGGACGGCGTGTGCCTTTCTGCTTGTTACATGCATAGTGTCTTTTAAAAATAAACGTCCAATGTAGGTTTACTTAGTTTTTAGATTTACTTATGCAAAAACACTACTTGGATAGGCTTAGGAAAAGATTGTGGTTTGGGTTAAAATAAGTACGTTGTTTGTTACGTAACTGCCGTAGGTTGAATACGTAAGGTAAAATAAGTCAACGTCGACTTGGTTTGATACGGGACAGGAAAAGCGGTCTCTTGGGTGAAAGGCTGTGTTTGACCTATCCCTTCTCCCCTCCCACCCTACGCAGACTTTCTTGCTCTTTATACCACGTCAGTTGCTCTGATGTCTAATAATGATGCCGATGGGTTTACATTGTAGGTAGATGAAAGCCTGGTGCATCTCATAGAGACGCTAAAGGATGCCTTGGTGCGTCAGTTTCAGGCACCGAGGGTCACTGACGAGTTGTATGTTATGCTTCTCACCTGAATGACCTCTCTCTCTCTCCATCTTCTCCTCTAATGCTCAATGAATGAAAGAGCCTCCCAAAATCTTCCTGGACACTGGCGCCGGCAACAGTAACACCATCACCGTGGTGGCTGGAAACAAACTTCGCCTTGACGTTGGGATGACAGGAGAGCCGGCGCCCACTGCGTGCTGGATGAAAGGAAACGAAGTGAGTATGAATAGAGAGGATTCTCACCATTCACCTCATACACACTCAGACACACGTCAGACACTCTCTACCTTTGTGCGTCAATCAGAGTATCCAGCCGTTAGTCACCGAACAGCACAAAGGAAGAGTGAAACATGAACTGGAGAGGTTGAATCCCCTGTCACTGTGGCAGCTGTGCCGTCGTCATGCGACACCCCTCTCTTCAACAATCTCCTTTGTTTGTTGTCCCGCCCTGTGTGGTAGGTGGTGTCCGAGGCCGAGGGAAGGGTCCGTGTGGAGGCCGACCAGACCCAAAGCAGCTTTGTAATTGAGGGGGCGGTGAGAGCGGATGAGGGCCCCTACTCCATCACCGTGACTAACCCTTTTGGAGAGGACAAGGTTGAACTCTTTATCAAGGTCGTGGGTCAGTCTCACTTTTTCCTTTTCCACCTCTGATTTCCTCTTGTTGCTCCTGTTCTGTTTTTCCTGACACCTCGGGCCTTGATCTTGAATTGAGATGATTCGAAAATATTGACATAAAATGAGTGGAAAATTCTCACTGTTGGTGCCATCTTTTAAAACCATCTATCATCTGAACCTTAGGTCCATCCCAGTACTACAATCAAAACATGCTGTGTGTGTACTAAATATCTGAATGTTTTAGACTTTCAAGACAGCCATTGTTTTTCATTAATTAAAAAAAAAAAAAAAAAACTTTAAGAACCTTTAAGCTTGAGCTATATGATCTGTCACAGTCTGCTTTTATTTTTGTAAAGCGAGGTTATTGTGGTGCTTTAATCCAGTTAAAAATGAGAAATTACTTTGTCATCATATCAGCATAAATTTGATACCAACAAATGCAGGATTTCAGGTGATTTCAGGTGAGTTTCAAGGCTCCACTCCGAGTTAGATATTCAGACAAAAATGAAAAGAAAACACATTTAATATAAAATAATACAACATGCTCAGTGTTGTGATGCTCAGAATGTGATCAGTATAAAAGTATACATGATTTACCATGTAATCATTGTACCATCATTGTGGCTCCACATAAGCAGACAAGATATTCACTGTGATGGATTTCAAGTCCAGTCAAGACCACAGAGAAATTAATAGTAATATAGTATATTAAAATATCTAAAACACTACAGCATGCTTTTAAAAACTATGCCATGCTATACGGTTAGCAGTCTTGTAAAAGTATACATGATTTGACGAAACTGGCTGAATCTTTGTTGCTGCAAAATGACTCATATGACACCTGAACTACAGAGTTATTTGACAGGGAAGTGGGTATGACCAGTGTTATGAAAGACAAATCTAAATCATTTAATTAGGGTCAATGCAAAGCTAAGAATAAAAGGTTTAAATCCAGTACTGTACTGTCTAAAAACTCACTTGTGTAATACTCGTGCCTTTTCTCCTTTCTCCCTCATTTCATCTTTCCTCTCTTTCCATTTCCAACTGTAACCTGCCTCTCCAGATGTGCCCAACTCTCCTGAGAATGTCAAATGCATATCAGTTGGCGAGGACTCTGGCACGATCACATGGGACCCTCCTTCCTATGACGGCGGAGTTCCCATTAAAGGTACTCCAGAAACGTACACCGCAGCCAATGTTCACATCTGATGTCCCCGTCCCTGGAGAAAACAGCCGTTTAGAATCCACTCTGTTTATCACATTACAATGTTTTTGAACTCTTTTCTAAGGAAGACTGACTTTTTTTTTTTATGTTGTTCCTCCAGGGTACCTGATGGAGAGGAAGAAGGTGGGCTCAACCAGATGGACCAGGCTCAACTTTGATGTCTATGAGTCCACCACATATGAGGCTAAGAAGATGCTTGAAGGTGTACTTTATGAGATGAGAGTGTTTGCAGTCAACGGCATTGGCGTCTCTCAGCCCAGCGCCAACTCAACGCCCTTCATGCCCATTGGTGCGTTGCCATTTATCATTAGTAGAATGGTTAATTAACAGAGGCTTTTCACACAATGCTCATTTTGAGGCAGCTTAACCTACCTCCCATCCCATTTACACTGGGTATTAACGTATTAATTAGCTCCTGTCTCTCTCAGCCCCCACCGGCGAGCCTATTCGTCTCACGGTGGATGATGTGACAGACACTACCTGTGCTCTCAAGTGGCGTCCTCCAGAGAAAATCGGAGCGGGCGGCATTGACGGTTACATCATTGAGTACTGCAAAGAAGGAAGTAAATACATGCAAAATGTTTGACACTTTATACAAAGAGTTCATAACTAATGTGAAAGTTAAATCAATTGATTATTAATGCTTTATAGACCTGTATTATTAAGGACAACTTTTGGGTTTCCAGGTTGTGAAGAATGCATTTGGTTGATGTTCATCCTCCTCTAGCGTAACTTTCTTTGTCTTTTTTAGCTAGCTAACAAGACAAAGCCATGTTAAAGGAGGATACAGCTGCTAAATAAACCTGGAAACGTTTGCTAAACCCCTCCCCCAACTAGCTACTGCCCAATCATAGCTTAGCAACCGTAACATGGCGGCACAGCAGGTCTGTCAAGGACCTCTAATAAGAAACACTTCTGATCAATAGGCTAAAAAAGGTTAAAAAAAAAAAGAATAGATACCGTCATGAAAACTTCCCCATGTTTACTTACAATAAGAAAATTGTTTTTTGTACCACGTTTTCTGAAATTGTATGTTTAAATATGCAAATGTACATTATGTACATATTTACATACATGCAAATGTATGTAAATATGTGCTAATTCTCATACATTTCCAGAACAGAACATTTGATAAAGCCAGGATCAAAATTATTGTTTCATTTTGTTGACATATTAGAGTCAAAGGTTTTTACAGAGAATTTTAGCCATTATCTCTTTGTGTCACCCCATAAATCAGAAAATAGAGCCATAAAAAAAATACATTTTCGCTTTTATTTTTAGAGATAAAATAGTATATAAATCAGGCTATGAATGGTATATGAACAAACTCCTCTGTAAAAACCTTCAGAATATAGATAGAAATGAAACTGGGAAATAAGTGCTACTGAAGTGGAGATTTCTGGAGAAAAAAGGCCTTTAAAGATATGAATTGTAAAATTCCATACATTTTGAAGACAGGTGAATAGGGTTAAAAAAAAAGTAACTAATAGATATCACCATAAAACTTCTCCAGTTTATTACTTACATTAAGGCAATTATATTTTGTATTACAAGTTCTCTGAAAATATATGTTTTTATATGCAAATGAGACATCATCTAATACTAATTTAGGATCTACTGACACAGACAAAGTAGTAAATAAACACCTAAATGTGTATTTTGGATGTTTTCTTTCCACTAGTTTGAAAGAAGACAAAGCAAAATAGCCCAAAATCTCAAAATTGACCAGTGCATAAAAAACAATGTTTTTGCCTGTATGTCTCACCTTAAAGAGCTTGCAGTGTAGTGTCTCTTTTTAGCCAAACCAAAGACAAACACAAGAGCAAACGTGTACAATAGAAACAGAGCAGAGCTTTCAATACCTAAGAGCAACTAATTTGTTTGTCAGGTTACAGGTTATGTTGCCCCATTCACGACTACATATCTAGTGTGTCTCCATCTTCGCAAAAAACTCAGTCTTTTGGTAGTCATCATGTGCATATCCCATTTTATAACTAGTCAGCTGGAATTGAAGAGTCTGCCGTAGAGTTTTCAACCAATTCATGGCGCTAACATTACACTATTTCAAAAAATTCTGAGCGGTCAATCTACTGCCATTATCACTGTAGACATCATAATGTGCTGTGCATGAATGGAAAGGTGTAGCAACAGTAACTAAGGGGGGCGGGGCTTAGCAAACAGTCAATTAGTCCCACCTGTTTCCTGATTAGCTCCTCAACATTATCCTGAGATCTGCTACTCGTCTCTGGTTTTCTGATCTGTTCATTGATGGCTCTTTCCACAGGTGATCAGTGGGTGCAAGTTAACGAGAAACTAGTGGAAAATAACCAGTACAGGGTGAAGAATCTCACAATGGGGGAGAAGCTGCTGTTCAGAGTGGTGGCCATCAACATCGCCGGGCGCAGCCCCCCCGCCACTCTTTCCCAGGCCGTCACTATCAAAGAGATCATGGGTCAGAGAAGAACCTTCATTTTTTAAAGAAATTCAACTAAGAGGTCATATTTAAATATGGACCACACTGCTCTTGATTGGGATAAATCCACATATGAATACATAAATCCATATTTGGTACCAGTCAGTAACTATGTTCAGCAACTGTTCAAGTACTGCTCAGTGAAAAAACAACATCTAATTATCAAGCTTACCATTGGGTCTTAGCTGTTATAATATTACTGTAAACCTCATGGATTATTTCTTAACGCATCCAAGAAGGAATAATTCCACTGTGTATTTCCTTATCTCACTAATACACACATAAAAGCTGTACATGCTGTACATTTTACAAATGTACAGTCTCCCACACCGCCCACTCAAATTCTACTTATCTTTCCCTTTTCCGTCTCTCATGTGTCCACAACCCAGAGACTCCAAAGATCCGCCTGCCTCGCCAACTGAGGACCAAATTCATCGTGGTTGTGGGCGAGAAGGTGAACTTGGTCATCCCCTTCCAGGTCAGTCCGAGTCTGGCAAAGCTCTGGCTCTGTTTAGTTTAAAATATATACTCTAGATTTGCAATAGCAGCGCAAAACCAGTTCTGCCAAGAGTGAACAATACGAGGTGCTTAAAGATTACTAGGTTGCTTCCACATCAACCTTTTACTAAATGGCTATTTCAGACTCTGAAGCATTTAAAACAAACTCTTAAGTTTGGTTTATTTGAAGAGTAGAGAAAAAGGCAGTAGAGTTTGGACAGAAACCTAAAAAAGCCACTCCATGATCCACACAAAATGGGTCATTGCAGGGGAACCCTGGAGTGGTTTATTTGAAGTAAAGACCAAAAGGACAGACAAGAGATGTTATGTTTAAAAGAGCAGCTAGCCTGTTTTAATGTATGAGTCCAAATGCACTTCGCTTGTATGTTTTCGAGAAGTGAAGTAACCAAATAAATAAGAGATTTCCCCCATGGCTGCAATCTGATAGGGCATTTTTTCTTGTGAAATGCAAATGAGATGTGTAAACGTTGCAGCAGCAGAGAGAGCTGTAGCTCAAAGGGCACTGGGAGCATTGCAGCTATTTGACAACAAACTGCAAATGATGGCATTGGTAAAAAGAAGCTGACCGTAAGTAGCAAAGGGGAAGCCATTGTTACAAATAAAAACAGACAAGAAAAAGTGAGCCATGGCTCTGCTTGCTTTTGAAGAAGGAGATGAAAAGGCTGTTCTGAGACAGAGGACGTGGCTACATGATGTTCTCCTGGGAGAAAAAGAGCACCCACAGCTCTGTCATCTTATCCAAGAGCTGGACGGAGTCTGTTCCAACGGCTGAAGGAATATGTGGTGTAAATAAAGCTGAGACAAGTTTACCTAGAATAAGATGACCCAGAATATTTCACGGGCAAAACATGAAAGGAATTTTCTGACTAAAAAAGGCACACACATGTTCAGAAAAGTGTTCTACGCCAACTGACAGTTACAAACTTATTGCACCAAGTTATTCTGTTATTTCACAAGTTTTTTAGTCTAAAAATATTTCTTACAATACTTCATTCTGATTTCTGACTGCAGGGTAAGCCTCGTCCTGTCGTGACCTGGTCCAGAGATGGCGTTCTCATGGAGGACAAAACCGTGGGTACTCGTACCAGCGAAGTGGACAGCATCCTCTTCATCCGCTCTGCAGAGAGAACCCACTCTGGAAAGTACACCCTGTCTGTTCAGATTGAGAACGTGTCAGACAACGCTGACATCTACATCCAGGTTGTAGGTCAGTCCCGCCACGCCACCAACACTTCTCAGCTTCACCTAGACAGATGCACACTCCTGTTGCACGTCCTCTCATGAAGATTAACTCATACTTCACAAGGTACATGGTTAATAACCTGTTTCGAAGGGGATGATGGCTTGAGCCCAAATCTGTGACATGTCAAGAGTTTTTTTTTCCAATTTGATGATAATTCCTAATTTCATACTCCCAGGGATCTGTGGCTCAAAGTAGCAAATCATCAAAGCGTTGATTCCTCTCTCTGGTATAATCCTGGCTCCTGCACTGCCACTGTGGCCGCCAGCTCATTCCTCATCTCACGGCTTGTCTCCCCGGGTCAGGGTGTCGGGTGGATTATTTGGCGGGGCTCCGCTGGGATTATTTGCGTGTAGACTGGGATTAGGCTTGGATTTTGAGGGCTACTCTGTCACTTCCTCTGCTGAGAAGGTTGAGCTAATGAGAGGCTGCAGCTCCTCTGATCAGCACCCCCTCAGCTGATCTGTCACTGCACTGTTTGAGCAGGAGACAGAACAGGAAGGATTAACGGGCAGAAACAGGAGCGCTGCTTGCTGTTTGTACTGTACTCCACAGAGGAGAGCACGCAGAGGAAGATTAATGACAAGTACATTACTATGTTGTACAGTATTTCTGTACTGCGCTAGGCCACACAGAAAGATCGATGATAAACACACTGCATTCTTCTGCTCTGTAATCCAGGCAGGCAAAGCTACTATTTCTCAGTTTGTCAGTTCTATGCCAACACAGTTTTTCTAGTAATGTATGCATCTCCACCTTTCCTTGAACCTTTGTCTTTTGCTCTGCTAATCTGTCAATCTTTACCAAATCTCTACCGCTGAGAATGCTGATTTCATTCTCTCTGTGGGACTTTCCTGCTCCAGTTTATCAATCTACCTCTCTCTACCTGTAAAAGCTTGTCCACATGTCTACACAGGCAGGGAAGAGAGTTACAGTAGTTATCTCAACCAGCTATATACCAAATCTATCTCCGTCTCCTCTCACAAACCCACCAGAGAAGCCCGGTCCTCCCATTAATGTGCATGTCACAGACGTCTGGGGCTTCAATGCTGCGCTGGAGTGGAAGCCGCCCAAAGACGACGGCAACTGCGAGATTATCGGCTACGCTATTCAGAAGGCCGACATGAAGACTAAGGTACGCATGGTGGGAGAGAAGTATATAGGAGTGTACTGGGAGGTTTCAGATCGTGTCTAGAAGATAACCCCGAAATTGCAAAAACTTGCAAAAAGCTCCTACGAGACTCGCTGCCCAGTGTCTTATCCTAACCCTACCTACTCAGGGTCAATGCCTAACCTTAACCATCTCGTGAGAGTTTCACAATTTGTGTGTTACCAGTAAATTGTGTCAGTAAATACATTTTAGGTCAAGATCTGCTTGATTATCCCTGACCAATTACAAGAGCTGTCACTCAAAAAATCAAGTTTCTCCACGTAGCCTAATCCTTAACGCTTTGTAGGATTAACATTATGTACAAGAGAACGTTACAGTAAGGCAGTTCCATTATATTTAAGTCAGCAAACAGCGTTACCTTTATCAACACATTCTCACTCCCATTTCATCAAATACCGCTGCTCGGTCAGTGGCCCTACACTTCAAACTATGACACTCTAGGAACACCTCTAGTTTCAGTTGTTGACGTGTCAAGGACGGCGTGTCAGTTTCTGCTCGTTACATGCATTGTGTCTTTTCAAAATAAACTTCCGTGTTCACAGGAAACATACCGTTTTTGCTCGTTACATGCATACAGAAAATATTGTGGTTTGCGTTAAGATGAGTATGCTTGTTATATAACTTGCGTATGTGATGTTAGTTAAGTAACAGAACTACAGTAAAATAAGTCAATGTTGACTTGGTTTCACACGGAACACGTACAGCGGTCTCCTGGGTGAAAGTCTGTTTGTTTAGCCCAACCATCAACAGCAGCCTCCTCCCTACGCAACTTTCTCGCTCTTTATATTACGTCCGTTGCTCTGCCCGTCTAATAATGACGCGGATGGGTTTACATTGGAGTTTGTTGAATGCCCGATGTATGTCTTACAGATGTTAAAGGGTGCCTCGGTATCAGACGCCGAAGGCCACTGAGCAAGCATCGGTATTTGACGAGTTGGGAGAACGCGTTGCCTTTATCCATGATCTTTGGTGTCAAATCCAAAATGCTTCCTCACATTAGTTTTCAGAGGGTTCGGTGTCGCGCTTATCTGCTCAGCACGGTTTGCTTGTTTTCTACATTAGGGCATAGGGCAACAGGGCCATGCACCCTAAATTGGCGTGAAGTTGTCTATTGAGCTAACAATGACAGGAAAAGCTAAAAAAACAGCTAACAACGACAGGAAACAATGACAGGAAAAACAGGTTTGTTCAATTTAAAGCTGCAATCTGTAACTTTACACATTCATACTATAACAAAGATATATCTGGGTTAGTTTTGGTTTTGCCACTAAATGCACCTAATTGTTACTAGTGTCCAGTGAAGTCAAAGATGACAGGTCCCAGTTTTGTTAACAGGAGCTATTCCATCATTGCTATTTTCCAACATCCAGAAGCGTCCAGTGGACCTTCATGGTGGGAGCCTGGCTGCTCTGAGATTAGTCACATAACTGCAAAGCCTCCCTATACTGTCATGGTCATTATGTTGTATGAATCGACAGGAAGATGGACCACAAGAACATGGATGCTGGGGATAGAGTTTACTGTATACAGATCTCAACCTCGACTATAAGCCTCTTTTGAACCTCTGCTTCTCCTCTCTCCCTGTCTCTCTGTCTCTCTGTCTCTGCCTCTCTCACATCAGGATTGGTTCACGGTCTATGAGCACAACCGCAGGCCCAGCTGCACTGTGTCTGACCTGGTCATGGGGAACGAGTATTCCTTTCGAGTGTTCAGCGAGAACATCTGTGGCCTCAGCGACGAGGCTGGCGTCAGCAAGAACACCGCCATCATTGACAAAACAGGTAATGTAATCTCCGCAGAGCAGCGCACTCTGTAACATGATAGCATTGCTGTTGATGCCAAGCAACATCTAATGCATCACTGTATTCAGCTCCAACATAAAGTGAGCATTATGGTATATAATGAGCACCGTGCAGAAAAGAGGAAGGTATTGTGATTAAGATTACACACGGAAATATTAATAAAAATACAAACTCTAATATGATTTTCAACACAGTAATAACATTAGAACTATTATTTTCGGCTGTGATTAATTAGTTGAACATAATTTAGAGGAAAATGAATTCACGCTGATTATGTTAAACAGAAACATTCTTTGACAGAGTGTTAAATAACATTTAATACTGGCCGCGGATTATGAAAGCAACTAGGCTGGGAAATTAACACCTGCCACCAGCCAAATGCTGCTACTGTTGTTGTGTTGGTGCCTTTGCTTACTCTACCAGAAAATGTGGCAGCCAACCAGCCAATCTCTTTTGTGTTCCAAGCACTAGTCTGGCCTATAAAATTGTGAGGATTGTTGATTTTAGTACCCACCTGACATCCTGATGAAACAAAAGTCAGCTTCCTGTCTTGATAATTGAAACAGTTTGCTAGTTTAACAGCATGTGGTATGGAAGACAAAACAATCCCAAAGCAGCGGAAAGACACAACAGTTGGTCACTGATGAAGCATTTCAGTCGATGTTTTACACAGTCCTTCTATATTGACTCATAATCATCAAGATAGCAAGTAAACAAAACAACTTTACTACATTACTACCATTACTCTTTGTGGTTACACATATTTACAAGTAAATATAAATACAAAACATATAATATCACAACCATATTTTCAGAATACAATCTTTCATCTTAAGCCGTCAATGAGTAAAAAGGTTAAATATCCATTTTTAAGTCCAGGGAACAGATTCCGTATTGTTCCAACCTCATATAAGGGAACTGGAAATGGCCTAATAAAGGCAAGATAATTGAAAGTGTTGGGTGAATAAAGTATGCTGTACTGGAGAAGAGTTTTAATTCTAATGGACCTGAGGCTCACACTGGTCTGCAACTCGCTGTGTAAAAAAGTGAAAATAAAAAATAATCTGAGAAATGTCCACACTCCAGGTTTGGCCTATATCCGTCCAGGCTTCAAAGAGAAGGATGTGAGCCATTCCCCCCAGTTCACAGCGCCCCTGGTGGACAGATGTGTGGTTGCAGGTTACAGCGCAGCCATCAGCTGTTCTGTCCGTGGCTACCCCAAGGTATTTACATATGTACACTAAACAAGTGTGTGTCAGTGAACATATTTTTTTTTATTTTGTATTATTTATTAATCAGCTTGGAGATGATCTTAGCTGAGGTTCAGCAGCAGGACCACACCTCAAACATTCCACAATCAACGGCAAAAACATCGGAGCCACTTACTCAGCCAACCTCCTGTTTCATTAGCGATACTGGTTTGGCTGTTCTACCTCTCCTCAACAACATCCTCCTGTTTTCATTACTGGCACCGGGATGCTAGGTTCTCTCAGGCAACCCCAACATCCTCCTACCACCCACTTCAGAACGCTTGTCCTTAGTTCTGTTGCTTCCCACACCTCCCGCCAACAACCCAGTCAGTCTTAAAGCCCCAGAATGCCAGTTTCCAGCCTACGCAGCCGGTTTTAGGAGTTTCTAAGGCAGGAAATGTTTCAGCCATAGCTAAAACCTACTCTTTTATCGTGTGCTTGGAAACACTACCGCTATTGTCCACAGGGACCGCCAAAATCAACACAAAATGAAAGTTCCTCATAGTAGCTTTAACAACTCATTCGCATCTCAGTAAATGGTGTGGTCCTGGCTCGTGAAGCATTGGTTAAGCCTTTTTTAAAGTGTATTTCTGCCACAGTGATCCTAATGATTTATTTGTCTGTTTGTTTGTTATCAAGATATATATTTCTTTTAAAAAGTAACATATTTGAATGAATTTTGGTGGCAGGCTTGTCCATGGAATATAGAGTGATTTCTAGTTTGTAAATATTATCATGCAACCAATGGATGAAATAAGAGTAAAATAATGATTACATAAGGGTGTGTTTCTGTTGAAATGGGTAGGATAAAGTACAGTATACTGCATATTTCATTTAGCATAGAAACCTGTGGAATATAAGCAATGTCCCTACTGTATCTTACAAATGAGTAAACTATACATTACAGCGCTGCAGCATACACTTTACCTGTGTTGGCCCTTGATAGCTTTGCTGCAAGGGTATGCCATAGATCTCATGCTTTGTGTTTTCAGAGGGATTGTACAAGTTTTGAGTGTCAAACAGTCAGAGAGGATTTTGATGCCTTTGCAGCAGGAGTGTATTTTTATGTCTGAAGCTAGAACAAGAGGTGTAGCAGAAAGATCTTTGAACACACATTTTTTTATCCCTCCGAATCGGCAAAGATTTGTCAAGCCGAAATGTTGACCTAATTTCACCTCTCCCTCCTCCCTCTGCTCTCCCACCCTCCCTACATGCCTCGCTCTGTTTATACGCTCCCTCCTCCTCTCCTCTCCTACATCCCGCCAAATTTGCCTCCTCCTCCTCCAACACTCTGTTCTTCAGCCAAAGATCATTTGGATGAAGAACAAGATGATCATCGGTGAAGACCCCAAGTTCCTGATGCAGAACAACCAGGGCGTGTTGACTTTGAATATCCGCAAGCCGAGCGCGTTTGACGGGGGCAGATACTCCTGCAGGGCCATCAATGATCTCGGGCAAGATGAAGTGGAGTGCAAGCTGGAGGTTCGAGGTATGCTGAACTTCACTTCCCATAATACTGTAGTTTCAAAGTAGTGAGTGAGAGCTTAGCCTGGGTCAGGACACGTCTCTCTTTGACAGTCTTCAATAAAGCTCAGCATGACAAACCTCCATCTCCTCAGTCCTCTGACTGATCTCTTCTTGTGAAACTTCAGTTGAAACTCTAGCCGCTTCCGCTAAAAATAAATCACCTTATTGTATTTGTCAGTGAAAGTTTCGGAGCCACAGATGACTCTAGTTTCTTTAAACAGGATGATCTACTGGCCTCTCATGCTGATTTAAATTTCTCTTTTTCTCCCCAGCTGTACAAGAGAAAGGAGTGGAGGCGAAGAAATGAGCGACAGCACGAAACAGCAGAGGATACAGTCGAACAGGAATAGTAATGGATTATGTATAATGGGATAGTCATGAATAAATATGATTAGAATAGATCACTGGTGAGGCCCTAAAGCCAATCCATCTGCCCCCCCTCCTTCCTCCTATACGCTTGCCTCTCACCGCTGCTATGACGAATGCCACATCAGTAATAAATTCTTAGAGCAAGCTGCCACCTTGTCACATCCTGACTGAGAGGAGCCACCGAGTAGTGTAGTAGCACTGCCCCGCTGTGACCACACACAGATGGATCCGTCTTATCTGTGAAGTGGACCTGTCACTGAACACACTTATAAAACAGCCTTTCATCCATTACGGCTCCCTGTGTTGTCTGTTGTGAGTCCGGGACGTTTTTATAGGTTGGGATGAATTTATGATTGTGATGCAGCTGTAGCACTGAAACCTCTGCAGTGTGACCGACCGGCTGGTGCTAGGTGTGTGATGTGTGAGCAGGGGCCCGTCGGCCCTGTGACGGTTGAGTGGAGGGATCACTATTCAGCCAGGCATGGCGGACATCATGGAGCCACCAGGATTAAAGGGGCTCTTCTACACAGATATAGACCTGCTGCGTCCTTCATGCAAATACACACACAGAGGGCGCACATGTTGACTCACAGACACCCTCTCCCTGTTGTCCCATTCCCACATGCTCTCATACTACACTCCTCATGGCATGACCCATAGTGGTAGGCCTTTACACATACATGGCTTACACTCATGCAAACACAAACACACACACACTGAATCAGGGTCTCATTAGCATCACACACTAGAGACTAATTAATGCACCCATCAACACTGCCCTAATTAGCTCTCCCACGTCATTACTGAGCAAACGAATTACCGCTAATTTACACACCCGCAAAACAAACACGGCACCGTCTCTGCTGGGAGAGTCCACCGCGGCTCGCCTCGCACACCAAATTAAAGCCTCACCGATGTGCTGCAACCCAGACCGCCGTCCCAGGTGACCCCGCCCTCCCTTACACACTCGCACACCCCCTAACTCCACCATCTGACACAGGAAGACCAAGTTCAGATTGAAAACATCAGATAGTTTGTGGAGTTGCCCGCTCCAGAATAAATACATCCCCCTCCTCTGGAGACGTGAGGGTACTTTACTCTCCGGGCCCGTCCCACCACTGACTGCATCAGGTCCTGGTCTCCTGTCTCTCCAGCAGAGGGGGTAAGAGCACAGTGACAAAGACCACGACTGACCATCATTAGGGTCTGTGGTGGAATCGTGAGTGGCAGGTTATTAAGAACTATTACATTACCAACGCATCTCTGAGTGAAGCTCCTGACTCTTGGCACCCACTTTAAAACATCCAGCACTTCTGACTACAACAGCTTTTCCTCCTTTACATGCAGCATGTTGTTAGAGATGAGTTGAAATAGGGTGAGGGCATAAATGCCCAGATAGAGCAGGGAAAATCCTCCAGATACCTGAAAGTAGGCCACGATTGGTTGCACAGTAGACCTGCAGTGCAGCACAAAGCTTAAATTTTGAACCCTGTCGAGCAGTAAATGACTCTGCTAGCGTGTGTGTGTGTGGATTATGTGTGGTGTTGATATAATCTTATTGTCAGTTAACCCGAGACACAGCGTGGTGTGTTACTCTGCTGATTGACACATGAAAGTGGCGCTGAAGATACACCGCATGCTACTTTGCATGGAAGTTTTGGGAAAAACAGATTCTTCAGAAAAACAGCGTGTAACCTCGATACTCCACCTGAGCTTTACCCTCTGTTCCCTCTCTCAAAAAGTGATGTTCAGTTGCTAAGCAATCAGACTAATTGTATCTACTGGCATCATCCGCGAGCCTTATGAAACTTTCAAAACATGAGAAGGTGGAGGTTTACAATGCTGCTACCTCCCCCCTTCTCACACAGAAAGCTTTAAGTAGTAAGCCATAAAAAAAACAGCATTTTGTTTTCCCCTCATTCCCTGTGACACACCTTAAGGCTCTTTAAGTTTGTGATGTCTGAATGAATCATTAATGAGGAAGTATGGCAGCCCAGGAGTAAACCGTCGGCTTCCTCCTGCACACTGTATCTGCTCTGCTGTCTTTCCAATATTAGAACAGGCCTGCCTCAGACAAAGACGAGACAAAAGAGAGTGACAAGACAAGTCTTACCACCAGGCGAGAGGGAGGCAGAATCGGTAGGGTGCAAGCACTGTTATGTCTGCGTGTGCGGATATGTGTTCAAGAAAAAGAAAGACAAGAGATACCAGAGAGACAGAAACAGACCTCCTGAAACAGTAGGATGGAGGGAACTATAATTATGCAAGTAATTATACATGAAATCACAGACTTGGAGTGAGAGAGGAAGAGATGGATAGAGAGAGAGGAAGAGCACTGGAGGGAAAGAGCCTTGCAGTGAGTCTCATCCATATAATTACAGTATAAGAACTAAAACAGAGGGAGAACACACACACACACACACATCATATAGGACCATCCACCTGTTTTCTCTGTCCATCCACCTCCTTTACAGCTCCATCCTGAACGCCGTACTGTACGTTTCACCACACTTTTTGTCTTCATCTTCTGTTGTTTTTTTTTGGTTGCCATGGTATGCTCTATTGAATACCAGTGTGACTTATACCCTGTGTCATCGTGTTCATTGATTAAAGAGCCCAAACCCTCCCTGAGCCCACGACCCATATAATGAGCACAATGTATCTGGGGGGGTGGAGGCGTTAAAGGAGAGAGCTGCCCTCACATTTCACAATAATGACAACTTCATGACTGCATGTGGCTGGCAGAAACAGACAGCTTTGTCTACACTGAGGGGCGACTCTGTGATGATGAGCTTCTGTCTATATGAAGGAAAATCCTCCAAAGTGAGGACATTTTGACTGGGTCTCACAGGAGTTTTTCACGGGACTGGTTAGGGTCATAAGGATTAGAGTTTGGGACAAAGTCAATGTTTTGCAAGTCGGATTCAAAGCTCAAGTTCCAAATTAAGTATTTGTATGTAATTACTTATTAACAAAGTGTGTGTTTATTAGAGTTTTTTAGATTAAATAGGTACTATTGACATAGATTTTTTGGTATACAACAAAAAAACAGAAGCTGTAGTCGAACTAGATGTGAAATGAGACGTAAATACAAAAAATAAATAAAACAAAGCCAGTGTTTGCAACTGAAAATCATCCAGCCATCCATTACCTGTAACCGCTTATCCTATTCAGGGTCGCGGGGGGGCTGGAGCCAATCCCAGCTGACATTGGGCGAAGGCGGGGTAAAACCTGGACAGATCGCCAGACTATCACAGTGCTGACACATAGAAACCACTCACGCTCACATTCACACCTACAGGCCATCTGGAGTCAACAATTAACCTGCATAAAACCATGCTAACACGGGGAGAACATGCAAACTCCAGACAGAAGGGCCCCAAGCCAGGTTTGAACCTGCAACCCTCGCAGTGCTGACCAATGCACCACCGTGCTGCACCACCGTGCTGCCCCAACTGGAAATCAAGTACTGTAAATTTAAGCAGAGTTGACATAGGATTAGAATTTAGGTTTGTTTCAGCCATTTTCAACTGGGACACTATTTTCCGGTCGTGTCTAGAAGGTAACACTCAAATTGCGAAAACTTGCAAAAGGAGAGACGAGAGAGATGAGACTCGCTGCCTGACGACATATCCTAACCTTAACCATTCCAGGTCAATGCCTAACCTTAACCATCTCGCGAGAGTTTTGCAATTTGTGTGTTACCTCCTAGACACAACCCTATTTTCTGTCATTTTTTTTTAGTATATCAAAAATTTCATGGTCTAGGTCACGAGGGAAGCAGACTCAGCAATTCAGCCCAGACGTCCTTCTTCCCAGTCACGTCCTCAAATTCCTGGTGTTCCCAGTGTATCCCAAGGCATTCTCAGGCCAGATGTGACACATAATCCCTTTAGTGTGTCCTGGATATTCTCTGGAGTCTCCACTCATTTGGACATGTCAAGAAAACCTTCCACAGTGAGGCGTCCAGATCAGATGCCCGAACCACAGTTGGTTCCTTCCAAAGAGCGGAGGTTCTTCAAGTTTTTTTTCAGGAAATCTGAGCTCCTCATTGTCCCTATAAGACTGAGCCCAGATCTCTAAGGAAGGCAACTCTATCTTCTTGTTTTCATCACTACTCAGAGATCATGACCAAAGGTGAGATCAGCTTTGCCTTCCGTGTCAGCTCCCTCTTCATTATGACAGTTGGTACAATAGGCCATCCCTACTGATCCCACACCAGACTCCTGTTAGTCCAATTCTCCATCTTACATTCCCTCACTTATGAACAAAGACACTCCTTCACTCCCCGAACCAGAAGGAAGCAATCCATCAGGGTTTTTTGTTGGCAGATACTGCAAAAATATCATATTCTTTAGAGCATATCCATTAGACTTGGAGGTGCGGGATTCTCATGTTAAAGGACATACTGGCCTTATGTACAGTAGATCCCTACAGAAGCAATTTTAATGTAAGTGATGAGGGACAAAGTCCTCTTTCTAGACAAAAATGAACCAAATTGGACACTGCATGAAAAAAAAGACTGGTGACAGCTCCCAACCTTCACAGTACAACACTTGTAAGATGTCTGACTATTACTACCTCACCAGTAGATTTGAGATAGAGCTCCTTGTTCCTCACTGCTCCCAGTCTTTACAGGCTGCTCTCAAAGCCATGTCTTATCAGTATATTGACTCACTGCAATGAACATGTCTGCTGAATTAGAGATTTTGTTCAGAATTGATTAATATGATAGTAAAGGGCGGAGAAGACTGTTAGAGTTAGGACTAGATTAAGGAGTTAAAGTAAGTTTAACCTTTTTTTAGGTTGCTACGTAGCAGTGACAACACAGGAAATTAAGGGAATAAATATAGCCGACAGAAGGTTCTCATAAATAACATGTGTGGGTGCGCACACACACACATGCATGTGTAGGTGTTTAATGTGTTGGCACACATGAATGAGCCACATATTGTGTATGTAAATCCATCTGCATAGTGTGAAAGGAAACGGTCTGGAAAATCATGAAAACATATGCAAAACACTGACAAACCAAAGAGTGGTGAAGACAGACCATCAAAAGGATGGCTACTAAACGGTACAAAACTACAGCCTAAAAATGACCACATATTTAACTCCTGAATGACAGCGGGAGTCTCAGTGAAATGATACATTGAGCTTTACAAATCTTCAGAATAGAAAAGAAAGATAGCTGACATAATGAACAAAATGTAAAGAAATAAAATAAAGTAAATAAATATATTTTAGTTGGTTGTCATTTCCCTTTTGCCTAAACTTTGAGAAAGCCAAAGATGCCTTCAGCTCAGCATCGGTTGTCAACTGTGAGATATGATGGTGGATCTGTAGCAACTACGGTCAGTCATGCACTGGCATTATAAATGTCTGATGATTGATCTGCATGGTCATGTAACAGACAAGGACTATGAGGCCATTTCAAATGGCAGATGCAGCCTCGGGTACAAACACTGCTCCATCATGATGTCTCCACACTTACAAAACACACTGCTGCGTCCATACACACACCAGGCAAATGCATGTTGGAATATACTGTGACCTAATGTGTGATCATATATCATAGACCCCCTTTACACCTTGCATTAACAACACACACACACACACACACACAGGAAGCACACACACACACGGCCAAAGCTTTAAATATTTGCTATTGATTACTACCAAATCTACAGAGCTCAAAAAATGGTAGGCTACCCTGGACACCCCTAGCGTTATGTATGTCCGTCCATGTAGTTGTTGTTTGTGGATCAGATCACAGATCACAACCCGTCATCAATGCGATTTGGGTGCATCTACACCTGTACTTTCATGTGGTCAAGCTCTATCTGATTGCAATCCGATCACCCAAAACAGTAATGAAACAGTAATGAAATAGACATAATGAGCCCTTCATATAGGGAGCGGGTCCTCTTTACAGAGTCCGTCATGTTGCCCCGCCATGTTTCTACAGTAGCCCAAAACGGACAAACCAAACACTGGCTCTAGAGGGAGACTTTCGCATTTTTACGTCACCTGAAGGCCACCGTAGTTCTCTGACCTGCTTGCCGTCGGAATTATGTTGCTCCTAAAGTAAGTAAGGCGAAGGTCCTGAAAAATACCACGGCGTTACCACGGTTTTGCACCCGGTGGCTCACCGCAGTCTCGGAAAGAGAGGAGACAGCGGAGGGGTACTCAGTTGGTTGCAACCACACCACTAGATGCTGCCAAATTCCACACACTGCAGGCTGGTCTCATACACTGTTTGTAGCTATATCTACGAAAAAAGTAATGCACTGTAATTCGTGTATGTCCCACAAAATCAGTTCATGTGTAGGCCTAATTCACGTATTCATGAACCAGAAAATATAAAGAGTGGTGAATGCGGCGTAGGGAGGAGGTCAAGGTGGATGTCCCGTGTAAAACCAGTAGTTTTGTTGCATAAACCTAACCAAGTTGTTTCCTATGAAGACGGAAATTTATTTTGAAAAGACTGAATGCATGTAACGAGCAGAAATTGACACATGTTGCTGGACATTCGTAGGAAAACAAATGAAAGAGGAATAACTTTTTCGTAAGATATCATACATGTATGAGGATACGTTGAACACTGTCCCTTTAAAGTAATGACTAAATGGGTCAATTACTGTAATGAAATAGACAGCTAGTAATGAATTAACAACTGAAATAGTTAGCTAAAAATGATGGAAAACACAATTGTAAAATCATAATTCATTCCGTTAAATGACATTCAGTTTAAAATAAATTCAAATGAAAATATTTGGATCATGACTGGTGGCGACCTACTCGATTATTTGACAGGACTGTCGGGGACAAAAAAGGTCGGGAACCACAGCTGTATACCGTATGCACTGCAGGACACTTGTAAAACATTTTTTATCTATTCTATTCCCAGAAAAATAAATGACTTTGGACCTTGGATACTTTTGTTATGGGAAACGACATGTTTGGAACAAAAACTCACGAACAGCAGCATTGTCTCAACCAAAAGCATCATTGAACTTTTATCAGAAGATTTTCCCATCCCTCGTCCGTTACTTCCCCTCTTGAAAGAAGCTCCACCAACACGCAGTCCAAGAAACCGCATGAAAGCTTTCCAGAGAGGAACTGGAGCCGTTCTGAAGGCAGCAAAGGGTGGTGGTCCTCCTTATTAGCTGCTTGATATTCACATATTGCCAGGGTGCCTCTGTTATTTTGTCAACCCCCCGAATGTGTTCATTTTGTTCTCTCTGCATGTGTTTGATCATAATGTCCTCACCTCTGCTGGCTCCTCATCATTAACTCACAGGAATCCTGCAACTGTTGAAGTTTGCCTGGCACAGACCGGATCGGTCTACGTTATCCCACGCACCTTACAAAACACACGCACACACACACACACACGCACACACACAAGACTCCCCAGAGAAGAAGAAACTGACACCAACTAATCTCTGCATTTTGGGAGTTTTTTCCCCTCTTAGGCTCCTCTGCAACGGAAAGCCCTCGCTGTTGAATTAGATTTGCTTACTCGTCCTCACCCATCTTCAAAGGACTCAGATAACTGAATATACCTTTTATTCATTTCATGCCACTGTAATTGTTTTTTCCCCCCCACTGAGCAAATCCTGAGCAGGTCTTTGGGGAATAGACTTGTGTATATGGCTGTGCTTTCATCTGCATTATGTTTAGTAATAGTATTATTATTTTAGGGTATTGTTTTTGGTAATTTTTTTCGTACTATTTGTTATAATTTTCTGCTGTTACCGTGGTTTTTGTTTTCTGCTTCCTCTCTGATTTCGGGAACAGCCTTGTGCTTTAGGTGTGAGGGACTCAACTGCTATCACAGGGTGGAGAAAAAAAATGCCTTGAGGTCTTTTCATTAAAACAATTACGCTAATTTCACTTTACTTGCAAAAGAAAAAATGGAAATGTTTTATTTTAAGGAATCCGGGGTTGGAAAAACTGCAAGCAAAGAAAAAAGTACATAAAAAACTCAAAGGGGAGGTGAGAAAGCAGACGAGCTGCACAACTCTTAGATTGTCATGATTCAAGCAGAATAGTGATTAATGCTTTATATATGTTGCATGGCTTCCTTTTAAGACAATAAGTGCAGCTCGACAGAGATTTCTCTCCACATATCTGCACTTCCTCCTTTATCATTAAGAACGGGAATTATTTTATCTGCCCGGTTTCGTGTTGAGAGTGATGTTATTAGTTTCCCCGTGCTTGTATGACCACAGCCTTACAATTAGATCTTTCAGATAAAATCAAAGCCTTCTGTCGCATCAGAGCCGTGGTGAGATATCAATTATTACAGACGGATCTAAAATAGGACAGATTAAATTTCACAGTTATGGCACTTTTTTTCCCCCTTCCCTTTTTGGCACACAAGAGAAGTCACACAAAGCATTGTTGGTTGCATTTCTGTGTAAATGTTTTCCTCACATCTCTTGTCTCAGTCAGCGCTGTCACATTCAAAGCCCCCTGTGTTAAAGAAGCTACTCTGATATGAGCCTCAAAAAAAATAAAAATAAACAACTTTTAATAGCTCTTAGATGATAAGTCAGATCAAGCTCACTGTAGTCATGCGAGTCCAGTCAAGCTGTGACTTCTTTTGGTTAAACTTTTACTTTTGGAAAAGCTCCAGTCTATTATCACACACACTGAACCTCAAGCTATAGGAAGCTTCATGCTGGCCATCCTCTACTATACATCCCGGACTCATCTGAAGAGGGATCTATCAGAGTTGGTAAACGCTTTATGTGCTCCGCTGTCATAAAGTGAGTATTGCCTTTCACTGGAACAACATATTCAGGTTCTCACACGCAATTTTTGATCTGTTTCAGCTACCCAAAAATCATGCTGCATGATGTCTATAAGTGCACATAGCACTGTCATGTTTACCGAATTGGTCCACTTTCCTTGGGCAGAATGTGCATATAGCTGACATCAAAACGTCACTTGGGACAATCTAGAGGCAGACCAACATGCTAAATACCAGGAACATTGACATCCAACTTTTTTTTATCTTTTTCTTTTGCCTTCTTTCTTTAAATTAAAGATATTTACTTAATTATATATACGTATTTCCTTTTTCTTTGTTGGTATAGGTTTAAAGGTGCATTGTGTAGGATCTGGCGGCATCTAGTGGTGAGGTTGCAGATTGCAACTAACTGAAACTTCTCCCGTGTGCCAAGATAGATAGATAGATAGATAGATAGATAGATAGATAGATAGATAGATAGATAGATAGATAGATAGATAGATAGATAGATAGATAGATAGATAGATAGTAACTTTATTGATCACGGGGGAAATTCAAGAAGCGCGTAGGAGAACTACGGTGGCTGACGCGAAAGCAAGAAAACGCAAATGTCCCTCTCTAGAGCCAGTGTTTGGTTTGTCCATTCTGGGCTACTGTAGAAACATGGGGGCCGGCTCCGTAAAGAGGACCCGCTCCCTATTTAGATATAAACGGCTCATTCTAAGGTAACGAAAACACAACAAGTCTTATTTTAAGGTGTTTATACTAATAAAAACATTCTTGTTAATATTATATTCCATTTCTGCCAATAGATCCCGCCCTAAATGCTACACAAAGCTTTCTGGTGTTATGTATAATTGAATAGTATAACATACACTTAGTTGCCAGTTTATTCGGTACACCTGTCTAAAACAAGTCCTTCAAGAAAGTTATAATGTTCAGTTATGTATTAGTAGTATATACTTTTGTCCACCCCATTTATATCAGTGAGCGTACTCTAAATAATAGAAACTTCTCTGTGTAATGCAGTACAGTTCAACATCACCACAAGTTACATCCTCCAAAATGATCATACACTCAACACCTCTTCAAAACTGTTTCATCCAAAACTTGAAAAAAGTTTGTTTATAACCTTCATAAAGGGAGGATTTACAGCAGGACTGTTTTACTGTATTATACTGCATTAGTTTTAGCTAGGTGTACCTAATAAACTGGCAACTTAGATTATATTGGCTGTCATAATTTAATGACAGAAGAGTGTTAAAAATGCAATAATAACACTTCACTTCAAATATGGCACATGGTGTCTCACTTGATTTAGGCACTAACCTGACCTACTGAAGCTTTAAGATCACACCTCGGTCTGCTGGATGTTTGTGGAGTCCACCACCACAGTAGCTGCAGTAGTGGCAGGCCGAGTCAGGGGAGGGCTGCTGTGACTTGACTCCCAGGCAGCCAGTCAGCTCAGTCTTACTCCGGTTCACATCATCAGGCCGCATCCCGGGGGAGGAGTCACAAGTTTGACAGACAGGCATGCTGCTGAAACACTTGAAAGGACAAGCTCAAGGTAAGTAGTGGAGGAGGGGAGGAGGCTTAGGCACTAGGCACTCGGCCATAATCATGTTTGGTTCCTGCAGAGAGTGCACAAGGAGAGGATGCAACATGCATGGACGCGCACACGTGTGTGTTAAAGACAATCGGCTCACACAGCCACACGGCCAAAACCCATAAAAGTTCAAATCCATGCATGTGGACGCAAATGCAGTAATGGCATGCTGGGTTGCATAAAAAGTTGACTCTGTACTGTACCTCACACACACACATACTGTATATACATTTATACACACTCATGCAGCTTGACTGCGACAACAATATTGTCCATACTGAAAAGGAGTGAGTAAAGATAGCATGAGGGAGAGGGAGAAAAGAGGTAGAGCGAGGGGACGAGTGCAGCAGTTTTGAAAGCGTTTGACTCCGTTCAAATAGTTGCCATGGTTTCGAGATGTTTCCATGGAAATGCTAGCTGCCAATAAAATGAATTTGAGGAGGATCTTTGCAGCAGGTTGGCAGGAAGGTGAGAGCGATGCGGGAGAAGGGAGATGGGGACAACAGGAGCGGCAACAGAGTTTGGGTGAGGAGGGAAGGGGGAGGACACCTCACTTTGCTAATGCACCAGTCACTTGCATGGATGGACAGGTGTGGGGGGGGGGGGGGGGGGGGGTCAGGGGAAGAATTTAGGGTAAACAAGGTGAGGGAAACATGCCACGCAATAGAAAGCAAAAGGCACTGAGACTATTTCAGTCTAAATGGGTTGTCATAGTAACCATGGCTTCACAACACAGAGACCAGGTAAATACATAGGAGCCTGGCTGGCCACTGATTAACATGTGTGTGATCACAATCACGTCTGTGTGTGTGTTCGATAGAATGAGACAGGAGAAGAGTGTGTCAGAGAGCATGTGTGTGTGTGTGTGTGTGTGTGTGTGTGTGTGTGTGTGTGTGTGTGTGTGTGTGTGTGTGTGTGTGTGTGTGTGTGTGTGTGTGTGTGTTTGCGCACAAAAACTCACTCAAAACACTTTCCACTAACTCTCTTTCATGGAAGCGGAGCCAGCGAAGGGAGCTGAATGCATTAGCGGGGCGCCGACTCTGACGCACATTTGTTTATGTGTGTACACGAGTGTTTAAGATCACAATGTTTCATACTTTGGCTGCTCCTTCAAGGGCTAAACAAAGCTTTTAATGTGCGCTCAGCAGCCAGTGAGCGATGTCTGCCGCTACCCCATCTTCGAGCTCCCCTGCATCCTCTGTCCCCCCCTCTTCTTTCCTTCCTTCTTTCTTTCCTTGCACCCTTTGTCTCATTCCATCTCTTCCTTCTCTCTTGTACTCTCTCTCTCTCTGAAGGACAGAGGTATTCCCACATTTCTCGGTCGCCATGGCAACGCTGCAGCAAGAAAGACAGAGAGGCCGCAAGAGGAAGGGGGTGGTGGGGAGCTGGGGGTGGTTGGGTGGAGGGGTGGTGGGGGGGGGGTGAGGCTGGGGATGTGTGAACAATGCTAATGCTACTTCACTGATCATCGATTGTGTGTTTTTCCCCTCTATGCCCTCCCCCCCCTTCCCCCACTCACCCCCAACCAACCCAAACTCCTGACACAACACCCCCTCACCACCACCCCCCCCCCCCCCCCCACCCCCCCCACACACATTTATTTCCTCCTTTTCATTTGTATCGCTCTCTTTCCATCCTCATTACTCTCGCTCCGGCCGGCGTCCTTCTCCCTGTGGTTTTAAAACTCAATCTCCACATAGTGCTGTCATTGTTATCATTATTATTATTGGGTCATTTAGCAGGCAACGTTGGTATCCACGGCAACCCGGAGAAGTGGCACCGGTTCCTTGGTGAATACCAATATAGACAAGCATCCATCAATATCCCAGTGACTCATTATCAGTCTAATGGCGAGGCCGTTGCTGTCACGCCGGACTATAAATAATGTCGTCTCATTAGGCACCAGTGCTGCCGCCATGCGTAAGAAGGTCCGGCGTGTGCGGGGCGGGCGCAGATGTGGCGTGCCCCTGCATGGTCAACGACGCTTGCATGTGCACAAGAAAGTGCTTTTGTGGCTGCGCTCCACTGTAGGGGGCACGAACGCTGCTAAAGCCTGGTGACTTAGCACGCAGCGGTGGCGGAGGCATCCGAGCCGAGGGGGCAGGCAGGCAGGCAGCTGCATCAGAGCCTGACTGAGGGGGTTGACTCAATAAACCAGGTAGTGGAGTAAATAAGGCTCCCGCACTCCCTCGCATAGGTGTGCACGACTGCAGGCTCTGCCCCCGTGTCTGCTGTCTGTATCCCTATCTGTTGTTCACACTTGCAGGCCAACGCACACACACACACACAAACACACACATACAGGCAACCCTGCAGGACCGCAGTGGCTGCTGCCTGTCAGTACTCCTCTGTAGCTAATCGATGGATTGAAGACGCTGATGAGACTGAGAGAGAAAGAGAGAGAGAGAGAGAGAGAGATTCACCTCAACCATTGCCTCCTTGCCTCAAGTCATTACCGCAACTACTTGAATCGTTTAGCGCTGCAGCACAGGGATGGAAGGGAGTGGTGGCAGCAGTGACCATGTGCACGAGTGAAGGTTGCACGCCACACAGTACACGGATGTTAAAATGTACTACAAGTGCACAATCACGTCTCAGCGTGCACCATCAAGCCAGCCAATTCACCTTGGGGAAACATACACAGCACCTTTATGTTAGCAGGAGACACACAGCGAAGAGTAAAAGCAAGTTGGGGGGGAGGGTGGGAGGGAGGGGATGGCGAGCTGACTATTCTATACAAGCAGCTTCTGTTTGCATGTCAATCACCTCCAATGTGTTAGGAACCCGAGAGGACTCAGGATTCTGCAGGGTTGCGCGACAAGACATTGCGTGTTGATTGCCTGTCTGCTGGATGGTAATGCATTCATAATCGCGTCGTGTTTGTTTGATTGTTGTTCTGCTCTAGTCTGGAATGCTGAATATCAGAGATAATTATCCGAGATATCAGGCTGCAATCCGGCCGGCTGAAACGTTCTCATCTCCTCTGTCAGAGCCCTGTCGGATGTCAGGGTTTGAGGAGCTCTATGGAAACGGATGCGTGGACGTGAGCCCATCGCTGGGTCCAGACTGGAGCCTGTGATAGCGTCATATCACAAGTCAACATTCTGCAAACACTGAGCACCACAGAGAAGACTCTGGCATCGCCTTAAAGAGCTGTTTCTACTGAACACACATTCACACACGTTGGCTGGTGGACTGGTGTTACGTCGATGCCTCCACCGGTGTCTGACAGAACATATGCTTGCTCTCAGGGAAAAAAAAGACATCTCTTCATGGATAGCTGTGCATGAAATAGTGTCCCTGGGTAAATCCTTGTTATAAATTACATCTTGCGTTGTTTGCTGGATTTTTTTGACCTTCTCCTGGGATGACATATTCTCTGCTCTGTCTAACTGCAAATCTGCTGGTGTCATACCTGCCCTTGTATGAGAGCCACATGTGGCCCAAAGTGTGTAGGTATTTCATTATGCTATGGTGTGCTTAACAGTGCAGTTAAAATGTGTCACAGTCAGGTGGAAAATGATATCTCCTGTGTGTTGCCTTTCGGGGAATTGAAATAAACAGCCTTGTTTTGAGCTTGACCAACATGCATCGCCTTACAAAGCCACCCTGAATCTTGTGATTTTAGTCCGGAAAACATCTACTGAGAATCGATTTCAGGCAGCTACGAGTCGGACAAATCAGCAAATCATTGTTTATATGACAACAACCAGCAGCACTGTTTGTTTGAGTTTGAACTGAGCGCCAACTCACTGCATCTCAGCTCCTGAGCACATGAACATGCATCTTAAACCCTGGCATTGCAGATAGAATAAAATAAAGCAAGATTTATCAACTGTCCATCCTGTTTGTTATCTCAAATCCATTCATTCCATCCAACCCGTTTTAACTCCCAACTCATCAAATACAGACGCTTGGTCAGTGCCCCTCTCTGTCTAAGACAGACCAAGGCACCGCTAATCTGTCTTTTAAAGCCATCCGTCAGAGCAACTGACGTAGTATAAAAAGTGAGAAAGTCCGCGTAGGGCGGTTAGGGGTTTAGGTTGGATGAGTCAAACAAACTCAGGGCTTTCACTCATGAGACCGCTGTTGGTGTCCCGTGTGAAACCAAGTCAACGTTGACTTATTTTGCAGTTACGTAACAAACATACTTATTAAATCCAATCCATGATCTTTTCCTAAATCTAACCAAGTAGTTACGTAAGTAAACCTAAAAACTAAGTAAACCCACATTGGAAGTCTATTTTTAAAAGACACTATGCATGTAACGAACACAAACTGACACGCCGTCCCCGACATGTGTAAAACTGACGCTAGAGGGGAACCTAGAGCGTCATAGTTTGATGCGTAGGGCCACTGACCAAGCGTCGGTATTTGAGGAGTTGGGAGTGAGAATGTGTTGGTTCATCTAGTCTCAATGAATGTCAATCATCTGTTGGTTTGTTGAGAGGGTGATCCAATCAACTGCAAATTAATTTTGGTCCTCCCACTGGAGATGACACCCCATAAACAAGCTAATCGAAATTAAGGATTCATGATTATTATAAGTGAAGCAAAATCTGTTTTTCAAGAGCCTGATGGGATGTTGATTTCCACCCACAGATAACCACGTCTCCCTTAATCTGTTAAAAAATTAATGAATTGCAAAGATTTTCACACAACAGTGACAATTTGTGTCACCTTTAATCATGTGTGCATGTAACAGCGTGTACACACCACATTGCACATATGTTACACTGGCATGCGTGGGTATGCTGCCTTGATACAGTATGCAGGATGTGTCATAGGTTGTACGTGTCATCCTGTCTTCACTCTCTCTCTCTCTCTCTGAGTCGCATTACCTCTCCCCTGCAACCTGCTTTCTAATCAATAACTCATCTCTCGATGTCGATTCCCCTCTACCCCCACAGGAAAACAAACGTCCTTCCACAGGACAAACAAAGAGAGGGGAGGATGAGGGGGGAGAGGGAGGGAGGGGCGGTAAAGAGGTAGGAAGATAATTGAGAAAATACTGTAAACCCAATGAAATACCTAAATAGCCTGTTGCGGTGAAGAGGAGGGGAAAGGTGGAGAGGAGGTGGAAGGCGAGAGCGAGGAGGAGAGGTGTAAAGAGACAGCGAGGTGGTGAGGTGGAGGGAGAAGGATTGAAAGGGTAGCTATGGGATGGATGATTAGCCCCTGTCTCCAAGGTTACACTTTACAACTGTATCACTGCAGAACGGGAGAGTGGTGAGACGAAGAGCGGGTGGGGGCTGTGGAAGGGTGACATGGACCGTTCATCACACGAGACTGAATTAAAGAAGACAGAGGCACCTTTTTCTGGCTCCGACCTTCACATCCAGGACTAATGCCAGCCTTGACCTCCAGACGAAGCTCACCTCCCACAGTAACCACGACGCCAACGCGGCTTGAGCACCAGAGCAGAAAACCAGAGACAAATGGCAGCGAAGAGGAGAGTGACATGTGACAGGCCCCAGAAGGGGAGAAGCAGGGGGAGAAATCACTTAGATTTCAGCCAACTGAAAGAATTGGCCTTTTCATGAGAAGGGGAGGCAGAAAACGGAAACTTGTTTGCCGCTCATCATTAGGACTCCCCTCCCCCTTCTCCTCCTCAAATCCCAATCCCTGTCCTTCCACTAGCTTTTATTTTTCCCTGACAGCCCCCCACCACCACCTTCAATCACAACTATTTTAACCTAACTAGAGCTGAGAGAGAAATAGAGCCTTGTGATTGAGTTGCATGCTTTATCCTCACTGTTTTGTCACATATAAATTGCCCTGGATTTCATGCAGTCTGTTCCCATCTTAAATACATACTTGCTGCTCTACCCTTGAGTCATGTAGATACTGGTGTCGCTGAGGTGAAAATTAGAATTGTTAGCTGGTTTTGCATAATCTATTCAGCGCGACCGTAAACTGCACCCTGGATAGCAGGTATGCTATGCGAAGGGAGGTGGTGTCGCATCGGAGTTTTGAAGTTCCAACACATGACTCCTGTAGAAAGAGCGCTTGTATTTCCCACCATGCAGCTATGCAGAGAACATGTCACACTTTTTAAAACGTTGCAATACAAATGACATGATGCTCATGCAATTTAAACCTGTATGCTTTAACATGGATTGCGCGCAGAAATCATGCAAAACAGGACAGTGCTTGTTTGCATTTTCCTTTTTTTTTGCTGCTTCTCATGCGCACACCCACACAAAGGCTGGAGGAGTAATACATAATGTGTAACTGGATTACAATAATCTGATTACAGAATTTACTGAATTTTTGGAGAGAAAAAAAAAGAAAAGCTAAATTGCTAGATTACCAGCTTTGGGAAAAAAAAGAAAAGAATAAATGCTTCCTGGTTTACATGTAAAAGCTGTTAGAAGGGAAACTGGAGCATTTATGTAGTAGACTCAAACAATTGCATGTATGATTTAAAATAGTTGCAGGTAATACAATTCAGTACAGTTTATAAATGTAGGATAGCGTCTATATAGTATAGACTGTAAGGATGAAACCTCACATCTTTGATTTATTTCTTTTTAGTTTTAGAGAGCTGTGACTTCTACTGAAAATGTAATGTAAAAGCAGAGCAGTTTTTTAAGTCTTTTGGGGCAAATATAAATCTCGAGCCAAGTGTCAAACGCTAAAGAAATCAAGTCTTCACATTGCAAGTCTCTTATGTCTTAAAGGGATAGTTCGGGAGTTTTGAAGTGGGGTTGTATGAGGTACTCAACTATAGTCAGTGTATTTCCTACAGTAGATGACAGTCAGTACACCCCCAGTTTGGAGAAGCAGACAGGAGTACCAGCACGGGAGCAAAGCAATGTACTGCTGTGAACGGGGGCAGCAGAAAAACGGATTTTAGACAACTAAAAAAATCAATATCAGCTTAAGTATATGCTATATTTAGAATATTTTCACATCTTTACCTTACTGTCACACAGCTGTTTCTGATGGGGAACTGAAGCTGCTATATCCATCTCTGCTCTCACCAAAGCCACAAGACTCCTTTGGCAAAAACAGTTGTGGCTTTGGCGAAAGCAGAGATGGATATACAGTAACAGCTTCAGTTACCCGTCGTAGCTGTCTGACGGCAAGATGAAGCGGTAAAAATACTCTAAATATAGCGTACACTACTACACCTAAACTGATATTGATTTTTTTAGGTGTCTAAGTATGTTTTGCTGCTGCCCCCGTCCACAGCAGTACATTGCTTTGCTCCCATGCTAGTACTCCTGTCTGCTTCTCCAAACTAGGGGCGTGTCGACCGTCATCTACTGTAGGTAACACACTGACTATGGTTGAGTACCTTATACAACCCCACTTCAAAACACCCGAACTATCCCTTTATTGCAACCCATTCGGGTTTGGATCCTTTGAGTCTTGTTACACACATGAGACCTTGTCCTTTCACTGTGTAGGCCTAACAATTTAATATTCAAAACACGATTCATTAATTCAAGTCCATTGTGGTTTTCAAGTCCAGTGAATTCTTCAGTCTTCAACTCTTAAGTAAGTCAAGTCTCACAGCATTCAGGGCCAAATCAAGACTCATGTCTGCAGCTCTGCTGAGAGTCATTGATTATGTTTCATTCCAAATTACATTATTGAACAGTTTAAACCTGGCCATTTTTTATATTGTACATTGTCCCAATAAGGACACTGAGCTCTGCTTGAGGGCGCACAAACACTCACACACGCACACACACACACACACACACGCACTCACGCACACACACACGCGCACACACACACACACACACACACACACACACACACACACACGCACACGCACACGCACACGCACACGCACACACACATTAAATCTTTCTATCATCCGTTGTGCTCAGCTGTCAGCAGGTTTGCAGCAAAGTTTAGTGATAGGTTTAGAGAGGCACTTCATTGAAATAACATCTAACACGTTCAGAGATCAATGCCTTTGTTGCCGATCGACAGGCAGTTAACCGCCAGAGCTGTGATATTAAAATAGTTGAATAAAACAATTTATTCCTCAAACGTTACAGAAGAATCACTGTTAAGACCGAGTGGATCAATGTTAACCCACCCTAACAACCCCAACCTGCACCCACACACACACATAATAAATACACACACACACGGTAAGCCAATAATTGTAACCCTGAGTCAGTAGCATTCAGAAGCTGACCTCTTGGCAAACCCCCAGCCAGCACGAGCTAAGTGTTCACCGCAGGCTAAACAACATCCCACGAACAGCACACACACACAGACTTGCACCCACATGAACACAAAGACACACACGCATACGGGCAGACGTGGGGCGCAGGCGTAGGTCAGCCGCTTGGGTCACGATACACACCCTGCAGCCAGCCGGTCCACAGCCTCAGTGTCAAATCAGCTTTAACACACTGACACAATGCCTTCCAAACACTCACACACACTCTGAACACGCTGCTGCGGCACACTGAGAAGAAACTGATGCTGACTGAAGGAAGAGGAGGCTCTCTGGGAGAATAACAGCGACGTGGAAGAACACACACATTAAGATTACACATACATTCATTCACACACACGCAGGCACAATGACCTGCAGGTTTGTTGCTGTTGTGCTCAAGTTATTTAGCACACATGGTATAAAGTTAACAGACCTACAGTCAAAAAATAAGCACCCCAATCGCACTTTGAATTTTGTGAAAAAACGTTATTTTTATTTCATAAATTTCTCAGTATGGCACATGAACAGAGATTGAATGTTCTGAAAAAGATTTGGCACAGAACCTTGAAGCAGAACAAATCCACCCTCCTCCACGCATACACACACACACACACACACACACATACATACACACACCCGTGACATGTTCCTCCAGTGTTAATACGTACATCTGTGGTTATAACAGGTTAAAACACAGTCTTAAGAAACAATCACAAGAACAACCATAGTCAATATTGCAGAAGAAAAGCCGAAGCGAAACAAAGAAGCAGATGGAGGCCATGTTTAATTGAACAGAGGGAAGGAAATATCAGAAGCCTTGGTTTGTTGCTGGGTTTGTTTTCCATTTTCCTGAGAGGGGATCGGAGTGGTGCAGGGGGCTAACGGGAGCGTGGGAGAGTGTGTGCGTGTGTTTGTGTGGATCAAGGGGTTAATACAGAATCACAAGTTGACATCTAGCTGCAGGGGGTTGAAAAATGGCAGAAGAAGAAGGTGGGAGGGGTGAAACAGGAAGCATGAGGTAGATAGAGAAGAGCGGAGGAGGGGAACAGGAGGGTTAAGGGGATGAGAAGCACAAGAGGAGGAAAGGGGGATAATGCGAGACGTACTCCCGTGAGCGAGCGAGTGTGTGTGTGTGTGTTAGTCAGAGAGAGAGGGAGAGGCCGTGACTGAGGCTTTAGCTACATTTCTGAAAGAGAGGGTGAGAAAAAGGCAGAGAAGCAGGAGAAGTCAGCTGTGCTCCTCCTCTGCCTCCCATGGGTCGGGGACAGAGAGGAGTCATTTCCCCTCCAGCGCTGGGTGACATATAAGCACCACGGCGGCCCTTCCTCCTTCATGTCTTTATCTCTGCCGCACACAGATACACAAACACGGACACCATGCACACTCGAGTGCACACAAGTACGCACGCAACCCACTCGGACGTATGCATAAATATGCATCTTTATACCACTCATGCAGACATTACACAAACACACACTGAGCACGCAGAGCTGGGGCCTCTGTGTGTATGTGTGTGACATATTGCATTCATGCACACACATGCAAACACACTCTAAAACCTACATAGATATGGAGTGACAGAATGTGTCATCTTTCATTCCTCCTGTCATCCTCGTCTCTTTTCAATCTATCTCTCCTTTCTCTTTCTCTATTTCTGTCTGCCCTGTCCTCCCTTGTCACTCTATTTCCTTTGGGCTCAGAGGGTGGGGAGGCCCGAGGCGACTGAAGCTGTTGCGTGGTAAGCGGGCGTCTACTGCCGGCCGAGCCTGGTAAACGTGGCACAGCCATGACGGGATGTACAGAAACACGGAGGCTGTTGTCACGCCTGCTGAACGTCGCTCATAGCCGTTCATGAGCATCAGGGGTAAAAATATAACTTGTGAGGTCGGTGTCACATAGACTGGGAGCAGAAATGAGAGCAGACATGAAATGAGGGTACTAAGGGCCAGACGGGATAAATAAATCAGCACCGATGAGAAAAAGCAGCATGCCTCACTAGCTGACATGTGGGGGTGGAGACAAAAAAGGGTAAAGAAAAATCAATATCTCCCAGTAAAAGTTTATTTCATATTGATGACTGTTTACAACTGTTTCCTGCTTTTTTAAAACTTCCTTTACTGGGAGGATGTTGAAGGTCTGATTCAAAGCTCAGCAAGGGAGGCCTATCTAGGTCAGGACTAATTTCACCTCTCTGAGCCCAGACAACTTCTGACCCTCGCTGCTGACGTCCAGTCAGGGTTTGACCTCACGTCCTCCCGGGCCACTGCCACCTCAGTAAACAGCTCTATTATCAAACCACCAGCTTATATCCATATGGCTGTCGCTATCTCCTCGCTGCCCTCCATACGATGCTCCAACCAGACCTGAATTTACACTTCAAAGCACTGAAATGTACTCTATGGCCCCCGCCCAGCTTCAAACAAACATCAGACACAGCAGAGTGTGATTATGATGCCGAGCCAAGGTGCCCATAAACAGTTAATCTGGGAGCCGGGCTTCTGTGGATAGGGTGGAATGAGCGTTTGGAAACTTTACAGTGAGCTTGTCCTCTGAGAGGAGCGCAGCTGCTGGGTCAGCACATCCTTTAATAGTTACGAATGGTTCAGGACATTCCAACACAAGTCCCCGGGTCCGCACACATCACACAACTGAAGGGGAGTTTTCCACAGCGCTTCAGGGCATGAAGTTGCTCCAGAAGAATGTTTCCAACTCCCAACACGAGCCGCGACATCCCAGATTGTTCTCAAAACACGAATCTGTGTTTGAAAGCGCAATGTGGTCGCTGTCGGATGAAAACCTTGCATCGCCCCCAAATGCCAGCTTTTCAGGACCTAAGAACAACAGCCTTCTTTTGAACCTGCCGCGCCATTTTGTTCAGTTTACCCCACAGAGTTCTGAGAGGGATTCAACGGCACCACGGGCTGCAGAGTTTTCTCAGTGCAAACATAAAAATGTAATCAGTTACAAGGTTTTCACATGACGACACTGATATCCTCCTTTATAAAGCATTCATGAGAAGCTCTGTGTTAAGCTGCGCTCCGGCTTTACTATTCCCATTAATCGGTACTTTACAATTACATGGGCTGTGAGCGTGTCCCATTTTACTATTTCAATGACTGTGTGGATTTTTCTCAGTTTTCTTCTGAGCAGCAGCTCACAGGCTGCTGACCCACAGCTGAGTGACACAGAGGAGATAGTCATCTGGGATGAGACACCACTCATCACTCTCACGTCACGGCCCACACACACTGACAAGCCCCCTCCGACACCACGTATAGCTCAAAGCTCGCAAGACGACCAAAACGGACATCTTGTGACCAACGACACGGTTACCAAGGCAACAAGGAAATAAGCCATGTGCTAATGTCCCGGCCATTCTCAAATTAAGGACACCTTCACAGGATATAAAGCACACACGCGTAAAACTGAAGCACAATGGCAGTGCGGTTGAGAGGTTTGTGTTAACCTCCACTGCACTCAGCTGCAAATTGTTTAAGAAAGCCCCACCTCAATCAATAAATCACTCAGTCAGTCAGTGTCGGAGTGTGTGTGGTTCTTACATGTGCACGTGCTTGTGTGTGTAGTAAGCTTTGATAAGTGGCTTCAGGGCAAGGTTTTCACAGTGATGACACAGAAAAATGTCTGTGCACATCTCAAGTCCCAGCAGAAGCAACATTACAGTGACAAAAACACAAAAAAGCTCTTCTTCCTCCCATAACAGAATGACCCGGGCATCTGAAAACTGGTGCCATCAAATCGGCCTTTAGACCAGCGTGATGGTGATGAAACCAGCCCCTGACAGCAGAGGCACAGTGAATAGTAAGACAGGGCTGCTGCTGGGTGGTGGTGGGGGCTCGGTGACACAGTGGCACACAAAACACTGCTGCACTTAACAGAATCACAGCAGCCATCATGTGAGGAGACAAGCTGCAACGTTTGGCTCCGCTCTCACGGACCGTCTTGATGGCCGTGTGAAAAATAATAGCAATAACGACGCATATAAATTACAGCGGTTTGATGCTCTTGGCCCCTGCAATGGGGAGAAAATTAGCACTGGTGCCTAAGCACATGCATCATTGACACCATGTGTATCAATAATGCATTGAGCTCTGCTGTCGCTTCACTGCTATTTTTAAAAGGGGGGGTGACAGAAAAGAAATTAAGCCGCGTGGAGCTCACAAAGGGCCCGTAGCGCCGAGGTTAACATGTGTGCGACACCGCCCCCAGGGACCGGCGCAAGTGTGGCCACGATGAGCAGCAGACTGAACCTGGATGGCCCTCATATCTGTGCTAACACAAACCTCACGCGCCATAAGAGAGCAGCAGCAGAAAATCATTTCATGTGCATCGTTATGATTATGACTAAAAGTCACATCACTGTCAAGGTGATTAACCATAAATACAGCCACTGAAAATGCACATTAAAAATCACTTAAGCTTCACCAACAGGTGTTACTGTCGTATATAACTGAGCCAGGGCAAAACAATAAAAACAAATGGCACAATTCGAAATGGGAACGCTAACCTTGATTAGCTGAGGATGTACAAACAGAAGCTGCCACTAGACTTGACCCTTGACCCTTTATTTGTTGTGGCAGATTGACAAAGAGCTAAGAGGCTGGGGGTGTTCTCTTGAAAGGAGAGGTTGGCCTGATTGAACAGACCTTTCATCAGTTGGGTTTATCCCAATATGCAGAGAGAGAAAGACGGAGAGAGAGAGAGAGAGAGAGAGAGAGAGAGAGAGAGAGAGAGAGAGAGAGAGAGAGATAGAGAGAGAGAGGAGGGAGCTGCTTAAGTGAAGAAAAAAAATCCTGTTTTTACTTTAAGTGTCAGTGAGAGGATCATAAAAGTAGCCTGAAGCAGAGGGAGACAGACAGAGCTGGTTTAAACTGGGGATTTAAAATGGAGGTCTGACCGCCCCTCCTCCCTCTTCCCCTCCTTACACAACCTAGCTAGCGTAAGCCCACCTGAACACGCACACACATGTGCACGCACACACACACACACACACACACTGAGCAGTATTGCATCAACAATGGTGTAACATCTTTTGCCATAAACAGCGTAGCGCTTCAAATGTCCTGATTTCTTTGCCTTATACAACAGTACAACAGGCATTTCATAATCCAGAGCTGCACACACACACACACACACACACACAAACACACACACACACATATTCTGGTGTTTTTCACCTATTCCCTGAATGGGTGAATGAACGGGTCCCTTCCTGCACAGTAAACACAGCATTTCCATTAGAGTGTTGGGAGTGTGTTCAGTGCTCTGTGACTCAGACACTGCAGCACTGTGACTGTGTGTCTCCGGCTCAACCGCTGCTCCCTCTACCACCGAGCCTCAATAACATGGCCTCTGGTTTGTGCCACTTCACAGGAGCTATAGGGGCTACACAATGCTTTTCCAAAGTGATGAGCTACTACAGGCGATAGGCAGGGCACACAGTATCTGAGGAATTAGGGGGAAATAGCTTTTTGTAACAGTCCTTGCTTTCAGCCACTGATGTACACAAAACCAACACACACACACACACACCGCTGTCATACCCACCAGCATGCCCACATGATAATTTCTCCGTTATTTGCACACACAGAGGCAGATGAATATGTAAATAACTTGTGAGGGGAATATGGATCCCTTGTGCTGGGAAAGGAATATGTTAATGACTGATGCAGGGTATGAGTGTTAATCACAAGTGTAGGGTGCATAAAGTGTTTAGCAATGGTGTGGAGCCTATGCAAATTAAATGCATAGGGGATGGTGGCATGTTAATTGCACGATTCACTGACAGAAAGTCAGTGGTGTAAGAAATACAGTTGCTGGTGTAAACAAATCAAATACATTAACGAGGAAACAAGGAAAAGATCTTTGCGATGGATGCTCGTGTACACACGGATGAAATTCTATACTGTCTGCTCCCGTCTGTTTAGCATTCGAAACCAAAATCAAGACGCTGTGATAAGGGCTGTCGCAGCAGCAACAGTTGCCAGGGAAACCTGATGGCAGGATGCTGAGGGTTGGGCGGGAGCTGGGGGGGTAGTTTTATGTGAGGACATGGGCACAATGCTCAGGGTGATTTGCTACCATTGAAGGAACACTGGCCGGCTCGTCGAGATATGGCACCTAAAAGGAACGTGACTGACAAGGGGCAACGGGGTGCCTTACGAGGCGCTGATGGTGACGCCGTTTGGCGCATTTGTCTGAGTGTGTAGTCATGGCAACGAGGTGTTGACATAGCGCAATCGCACTCTGAACACTGTGATGGCGATGACATTCAGGAAAGCACAGAGCGAGTGTGAGTGAGCTTGTAAACCAGAGCAGGGCCTTTCCTGTCCCCCTGTGCAGAAAAAAAGGACCCAGTGCTGACCATTTCACATTCGCTATGTCTCATCTCAAGCAGAGCCAAAGGGATACAAACAGTGATACTACAATTAAAGTTGATTAGAACAAAAAAGGAAAAATAAAATAAAATAGCCACCAAATTTCAGACTTCAACTGCCATTTTATGTGCCAGGTTTTTTTAATTTTCAAAGTGACCTCTGCTAACAGAACATCTCTCATAATTATAACCAGTGTAATTAGCTAATTATAATAACAATAACAATATTACAATAAAGATATCACTTGATTTAAAAAAACAGAAAATAATCAAACTAGATAAAAACCCAAAATGAAAAACACTTATCATAATAATTTTGTTTTTTTAAAAGAGATCTATAAGGTTCTATATTTTTTCATTTAATTGTCCTTTTTCTTTAGAAAAAAATCCACCCACCACTATATACTGTACTGTATGTCACCTTCTCCTTCACTGAACGAGCTTCGCTTACCTTTAAAAATGCTTGGCAATGCCTGGCGTCCATTTAGCTCCCTGCTGCCATGAAATCCACTCATACACGATAACACTGAGATACAGTTGTGAAATAATCCCCTGCAAAGGAGCAGTCTTCATCAAAGGTTCATGTCCTGTCTTTAATGCGTGATAACATGAGGGGTCCTGACTGCTTGAGACATCAGAGCAGACGAGTCAGTGAGGGCTGGACAGAGGAAGCCATTTTGAGGGCCAGGTTATTTCCTGCTGATGCATGTGGAGTTCACTTAGTGGCACGCTGAGTCCGTCCCGCTGCCGTTCATTAGCCGAAGTCCAACAGGATCAGTCACAAAACAACTTCAGTGTCATATACAAATGAAAAAAAAGTACTTCTCATCTATTTGTAGGCACAAGGAGTAATAATAATAGTCACATGAATGATAATAATGATAACATAATAACAATGTCATATCATCATTGTGATATATGTTGAAACCAGATGTTGAGCAAATGTATTTTTTTTTTAGAGAGCATGCTCTACAGTAAAATAGTGTAACATAGTGTTGATCATTTAATGTGTTCTTCATTATGACAAATAAAGCTAAAGCTTGTTATCATTATTACCAGTATGATCATTATTATTAATGCCATAGCTACACTGTATACCAAGTGATGAGGAGCTGTAGTCGTATTTCATATTTTCGCAGTAGAGCGTAAAGACTTCCCTTCTCCAATGACCCTGTTTATGTGAATGCGACAGGAGAGGGAAAACACTTTGTGTGGCTACAAAAAAGTCGAGACCAAAATAAATTCACTCAAACACTTTGCCAGGTTTTTGTTTTAGCTCCCTCTCAACGGATGCCACTCTCCTAGACGTGTCCTTATGCAGCACAGTCAGAGCGGCCATCTTGCTCCAAGTTCGGACAAGTTGTCAGGGAGAGCCACTACAACGGCTGTGTGTATTTCTTTTTTTTCTTTTTTATATATTCTTCAGACGTTGTTGTTTTCAGTCAGAAGCTTGATAAAGATTCTTTATAATTTATTTCTTTGAATGAAAATATATTTACGGTATATATAATATGTACTTTCGGTCCTTTTTATATCTCTCATTGTCCTTTATATGCCATGGGATTTTTATTCTCCCATGATAACGCACTCTGTTTCTCTCCTCCTTCAACGAAGCCTGTAGCCAGTAAGGTGTAAAAGGGGAAAAAGTGAGAAAGTGAGAGTGAAACCGCTCTTGAAAAACAATAGCTGTTGTTCTGTCTCCCTGCAAAGTACTACTCTGATACATGTGTCCTGGACAGAATCGCTGTACTGCTCTAATTTTGCTTTCTCTGTTTTGTTTTAGTGCTTCCTGGAAACCTGGGACCGTACCGCTCACCCAAACCATTGTTTGTTATTCAGAGTCTCTGCCAAACACTAATCTGACAACATGTTCAATGGCCAATATTATGTCTCCCTCCAAATATATACACTGAATGTGTCTGGAAATATACGAAGCAATCTGTAGAAAAACCTAGAGAGGCTCATTGCACATGTGTATTATTCATAGCTTTCCACTGTGATTGTGGATGCAAATGAAAAGAGTTGGCTTGATCTCGGACTTTGGCAAAGACTATAGCAGGCTGCACAGGAAACTGAATGATTCTGATGTTTGTGGTTTACATCGTATATCTTTGTGTCAGGTTTAGTTGAAAAGTATGTGCGGATGCTAGTGGTGGGACCAGTGCTGATCAGATATCGTACTCTGTCCCCTTCAGTCTTCCTATCTGCTTCTCTCTGTCAACAGATTGACAACACCAAGCAGTGACTACGTGAAATATAATCTTCTCTGGAATCTGTCCATGAGGACAGTAAGCTACAATCAGTCTCATATACTCGGTCTCACAGGCTATTTCTGTCTCACTGTCTCTACCAGCATCTCTTTTGTCTTACCGCTTACTTCCACTCTCACTTTTACTCAAATTTGAGTCTCTTGCACATTTTCCTTGGAGCCGCTCTTAAAAAGCAGGGGCTCATTCTGGCTTTTCCCCATAAGGCCTTTCAGAGAACTGTGGAGACCCAACTGGGGCAGGGGCACAGGGGAGGGCAGGGTGCCACCTGTGTTTGTTCCTCCACTGGTTGGAACCTGGGAACAGGATATTGACGTGTTCTGAGACAGGGAGCAAGGCGAGGGGTTGTTGTTGTTGTTGAGGCCCATACCAGAGCCCGTGCCCATACCCAGGCCCATCATGTTGTTGTTGAAGTGATGGGTTTTGTAGTAGTGGTTGAGGTGCTCCGATCGGGCCAGGTTCGGCAGGTTGACTATTTCTGGGTGGTGCAGCCTGAGGCTCTGGCCCCCTCCTATTCCACTGCTTCCGCTCTGCGTCACCGTGGAACCTCCTGAGATGCCGCTGCCCCGACCACTGGCCCCGGCCCCCAGCTCATCCTCCACATTGATGATCTCGATGGCACGAGCAGGGCCGTGGTGTTTATGCAGCTGATGCTGCTTCCTCAGCTTGTAGAACACCACCAACATCACCGCTGCCATGAAGGTAATGGCTACGAAGCAGCCTATGATGATCTTGGTGGTCTTCATCACATCATCCAGGCCTGAGAAGCCTGGCTCAGTGATGGGCACAGTGAACGTGGGTCGGGTGGCCCGAGGAGACGGGGAGGACCAGCCTGCTGACAGAGAGGAGGGTGTGGTAGGAACACCCTCTGGCCCCATGTGGCCCGAGGGCGTGGGGCCGTGGTGAACACCGAAGAATGTCTCATTGATGGCATTGAATGCAGAATCTCCATCAACTAGGGTCTCCACTGTTTCCACTGTGACTGTTGTAAAGTAGGTGTAGTTGACACTGGCATCAGCAGCAGTGACATTGAGGACAGCTGTCGCCGTGGTATTGCCAGCAGCATTGGTGACCATGCAGGTATACTGGCCCGTGTCACGGAGGGTGACATTCGTGAAGTTGAGTGTGCCATCATGCAGGACGGATATCCGCACCCGGTAAGAGCCATGGGTCATTAGTGTGCCGTTAGGGGTGATCCAGTTGACAGATGTTGTGGAGGTGCTTGTGCGACACTTGAGCTCAGCTGCCATACCCTCAGTGACATTGAGGTCTGTGGGTGGCTCCACAATGACCGGCGCATAGCAGGTGAAGTGGCTCTGGTCAAGCTCTCCAATGTACTTGCCCTTTAAGAATGGGGGAGCATGGCAGCGGGCACAGCAGGTGGTGTTGCTGGGCACCGTCTCTTTCAACCACCAACTAAGCCAAAGCACATCACAGTTGCAGATCCAGGGGTTGTGGTTAAGGTGTACTCTCTCCAGCTGGTGAAGGGGCGTGAAAAGGTCATGGGGCAAGGAGTGCAGGGAGTTATGGGACAAGTTGAGCTCTTCCAGGCTTTTCAGGTCATCGAAGGCGTTACGCTCAATAACGGACACCTGTGAGTGCATTAGCCACAGCTTGCGGAGGGAAACTAGGCCCTGGAAGGAACCGGGTCGGATGATCTCCAGTCGGTTTCCTGACAGCTCCAACTCCTCCAAACGCACAAGGGCTGTCAGTTTGGGAATGTCCTTCAGCCCACACATGCCCAGGTTCAGGTAGCGTAGATTGATGAGGCCCACAAAGGCTGCGTCAGAGATGAAATCCAACTTCTTGAGCTCACCGAGGTCCAGGCGACGTAGCGAGGGCACACGGTGGAAGGCATAGCCCGGCAGAGTCTCAATGGGGTTGTTGCGCAGCCACAGCTCCCGCAGCTTGCTGAGGTACTCAAAGGCATGTGATGGCACCAGTGTGAGGCGGTTGTCGAAGAGCTCCAGTGTGTTGAGGTTGGGGAGGCCATTGAATGCTCCGACTTCAATTTGACGGATCTGATTCTTGGAGAGCTGGAGGATCTCAAGGTGCCTCAAGTGCTTGAAAGTGTCTGACTTGATAACCTGCAGGGACATATAATGATGAAATTACTGTACAACATGCAGAATGATTCATGTAGATTACAAATATATTTGTATAAGTGTTTGCAACTGAGATTTGTGTGGTTACATTTGACAATGGAAGGTTATGGAATAAAATGAAAAAGTGGATGATCAATTGTGTTTTACAAGAGCCATTTGAGACAAACTCAGGGGGACTTAACCTTCACTATGTGGAATCAACTATGTACATTCTGAAGTTGGCTCTTTTCTGTTTTAATGACTTTAATTTGTCTGTCACTTCTTATTAATTAAGGATCACATGCAGTATAAGCTGTTGATTCTTGACTTGTCTTAGCCTTATCATGCCATATAATCTTTAGCAGACAATAAGTTCTAATACTAACATATTATTTATTCATTTTAGAGATGAGTAAAGCCTTACAAAACCATGTAAAGAAAAACAAATATTGCCAATTAATGATTCACAGGCACAAATATGTCTAAACGCATGTTTAAATAAACAAACCATACAAATATAAATAATGAATTTCTCTGCTCATAACGGTAACAGATGATCTTTCCACCCCAGTGACTACTGCTGCTGTCTGCAGGGGAAGGTGGGCTTCTCAGACAGACTCCCACTGACTGCTGACAGCGACACCAGACAGTTAAACAGCCTCTGTTTTGGCTCCAAGGGCCACCCTGACCTCCATATTGGAGCTTCCATGTTATAGATAAAACAATACGCATCACTCCATTTCACAACCTGCTGTATAACCGTGGTACCATGGCGCAGCACAATTTGTGGGGTACTGATGCTGAATAATTCTCAAACTTAAAGGTGCCATGTCACCTGCTCCAAACAAATAAGGGTTAATATTTCACTTCTACTGCTGGGTCCATACAATCTAAATTTACAGACAGAAGCCAACTACTAACTAACAGCAGGGCAAGAGCCGGTCAAAATAACACTGCTATATTATAATCTGCACATGAGGCGTCGGCCTATAGTTTACGTTAGCCATCTGTGTGTTTACTGTGACACTAACCGGGGGCCATACAGTCCGTGTAAAGTTACGTTTTGATAGTTTGTTTATTGGCTTGGGTCCGGGGTGGCAGAGACAAGGAAACGAGTCGTGTTTTTGTTTCGTCCTCCCCGCCGACAGGGGACTGCTTTGCCAAGAGCGGGAAATGAAACAAGTGGTATTACAAGAAAGGACGGGCTAGGGCTAGCTGGTTAGCATGCTCATTTCAGTAGATACCTCTGCAACTCAGTACATAGATGTCTCTGACATAACATCAACACTGTAACCTCTTCGCATTCTGTTGATAAGGTTAGTTCATGTTTTGAATGCTTTAAACTAAAATTCTGGCCAAATCTTACACATTGCACCTTTAATTTGTAGTTCAATGCTTATATTCAACAAGCAAAAGCAGGGTTTAACACTGGACTTCATCTTTAAGCACTATGGTGAACTTACTGTAAACCCTGTCCTATTCCTTACCCTGCCCTTATTTCAGTGCCTGCTCCAGACACTGAAGTGCTTTTCACACTGTTGTCTCAGTGAGACTCAGGGGACTTTCTTCTGACACATTATAATCCCTTGATAATTAGCTGTTTATCAGTGTTGGACTACCGTCACCACAAATCACCACGGTAGACAAAACAATTAGATATATTAATACATTTTTAAAACTGTCTAAACGTTCTGTGTGACATGTTTCTTTAATCGATTTTACAAATGAACAACCAATAGATATGTTTTCTCTGTTGTGGAAGACATGATTCTGAAAAACATGGGCGCCACAGGCCCTGGATGGCACACACTAGCATCGATGCGGCCCAACTGGAGCTCAGTTGGCGAGAAGGCAAAGACACACAGCAAGTGAGCACGACTAAAAGCCCCTTAAGTCTCTGATTGTTTGAGATATGTGTGGCCAAAGCCCTCTGTGAGACACACGGAGACTCCTGGAGTCAGGCCACTGCCTCTTCTGTATGTGGAGCAGGAGCGGGAGGGGGCGATAGGCAAAGAGGGGGGAGAGAGAGGGAGGGGAGGAGATGTTAAGAGGGGGTGGGAGCTGTCAAGGCTTTACTCTCAGGGTACTCAGTGAAGGAAAAAATAAGCCAGAGAATCTAGGATGCCTTCAGGTGTTAAAACATTTTTAGATTTTTAATCATTTCAAGTGGGGCTGCAGGATACAACAAACCGAATCGGAATTTGTAGGCTAAAAACGAAATGCAACGAATATCGTTATTATTTCTTAAATTTGTCTTTCATGTGAACAGCATCTCTTAAAACCCCATATACCAAACCATGTGGCAAAATCCGTTAACGTCACATAATGTTTAATAAGATGTTTTCTCTAGGAGAAAAAGGGCATCTCTGTCCAACAAACAGACATGATGAGAGATGCACCGGACTATTTTAACAATGTTTAGGATACTCGTTGCTTTTCATTAGATGAGATAAAATGTAGTGGAAATGAATTTAAAATCACAAAAGAACAAAGCACTGTCAGCAACATGACGATGGATCCAATTACTTCAGATGCTGCTGCAAAGAGTAAAACCTACCCACTCTGTTTATAACTGTAGAGATTCATGTGCTTTGTATCGATGGTCTGTGGTTAAATGATCTTCCCTTGCAGCTGTAAAGCCACATAACGCTGTCTAGGGACTCAAGATAAATTGGTAATGCATACAAAAGGCAGCACGGTGTCATGGAAATATGCCTTGCTTTCAATTCATAAAATATTCCCTCAGTTCAGCGGAGGCTTAAGTGCCTTTTTCTACCATTATTGCCGTTTACGTTTCTGTCTTTTCTCAAAGCTAAAGTTTCCAAGAGACAACCTGCATCAACAAGTCAATCCTGACATCCACAACTGGCATGCAAAAGCAAATGTTCCGTCTTATTATGGGCAAAAAAAATAATGCATACACATAACCATCAGTTTTTGTGCTCTTTGTATCTTCATTTCCACCTGTCAATTTGTCTTTTTCATCAATAACTATATAAATAGGAACAATGATAATAGATGAAAATAAATAACATGTATTAAGATGTCTAGAGCAGGTGCTGAAAATGTTTGTTTTTGTTTGTGTCATTTATGCTGTGATGTAGTTGTAATTAAAAACGAGCCATGACCTCCAGTCAGTCTTCATTATATGAGGAACAACCAGCAGATAAAATATATATATATATATACATATAACCATTAAATTAAATCACCTGTTGCAAATTACAGTGATTAATAATACAAATGTATTTATTTTGGGGGACTAAAAGATGGGTTATATGCTGTATATTATGTGCCTCTATGATATTTATATACAAAACTTTTGTCATGCATTTTCATGCAAAGTAAAATGCACGACACAAATCAACATTGACATGACATGATTTGACCTGATGAGTGAGTTCCCTCTAGCCAATATTTACCTGTATCGAGTTCTCCTGCAGGTTGAGGTATCGTGTGTTGACTGATATGCTTTCGGGCACCTCCTCCAGGTTTTGCCTGGTGCAGATGACTCGGCTGGCCTGGTTGGAGCAGGTGCAGAGGGAGGGGCAGGAGGAGGCGGCTCCCACCAACTCCGGCCCAGGGAGGAGGAGCCGCAGTAGCAGCTGGGCCAATAGAAAGAGGAAGGGGGAAGGGCCGGGAAGGCAGGTCAGCGTGGCGATGCGCATGGCAACTGGGACATGACCCTGCTCTTTAATCCGAAGGTACAGGTGAGGTGACTCCACGCTGGTGGATTTGCGAGAAGAGGTTTATTTTCCCTTTGGTCCTCCAGTGGCAATTTGTTCTTTCTAATTCCGCATCCTCTGAGATGTCTTTTGTCCTCTGTCGATCTCTGTGTTTTCTCCTCTTGTTTTTTGAACATAGAAATATGCAGATAAACAGATGTTATTCCCTTTTTTTCTCGTGTTGTCTGGGGATTTGAGTGAGGCTTTTTGTGAAGTGAGAAGAATCCAGGAGTTACTGTGGAAGAACAAAAGAGAGAGAGACAAAGAGAGGGAGAGGGAGAGAGCAGATATTAAAGATAGAACACAGACTGCGCTTCGTGTTTCCACCAACAGAGAATGAATAGAACAAATAATAGGTAGACATCTACAGTACATAGCTTATCATGGGAGGGGTTGTCTTTGAGAAGCATTAGAACTTCTGTGTCACTGCTCATATCAAATCCCACATAATCCCTGAGCAGACATTTTGTCAGAAATCAAATCCTTACACCCAGGGCAGGTGGAAGCCGATTTCTGTAATTAATGGTTCAAGGAGGTGGTGCAGAAATGTGGAAACATGGAATCAAAAGTAGGACAACATGGTATTTCCTTCTTTACATGACTGCATTTAACATGCAAACATGAATAAATCAGAGACATTAATTTTTTAAACATGGTATAACTGTTGTTAACAAATGAGCACCATCACACACGCTGAAACAGTCACGGTTAGTTCCACTCTAGGTTCCCGTGTAAGGCAGATTTTCAATGGAACATTGCACTTGGTTTAGAAATTAGGAATTATTTTAATCATCCAAAAAAAATGTAATTGATCGATTAATCATATAGTCAATCAAATTATTTTTGCAGTCCTGTACTCAGACATGTACATATAGGGGAATAAGTGATCCAAGAGTCCAATTAACAAAAAAATGAGCTCAACCAGACACTGACTTTATTAAATAATGTAGCTATTCAACAAATGAACTAGGCTATAAGTGTTGACAGTGAGCAGGAGCTGATTTTTGTTACCTGGATACAATACAATGTCTAAAAATAATGACATTTGCCCAGTAGAAGTAAATTTACACAATATGAAAGAAATAAGCACAACATTTGTAAAGCTTTGACTAGAACACGTATAATTTGTATTTAAATGATTAATTCATTATCAGCTAATAGTTTCAGCACTAACTAGGTTTTTAAAAGATAAAGGAAGTAAGACGTATGTGATGCGCATATGTTCAACACAATAATCTCCACATGCAATAAATATAAATAGAAAGATAACCATTAAAAGTCATGGGTGTGATCTGCTGAACAAAATACAGTCAAATTCAATCATACAATCAATTAAAACTACAATTCCCTGTTTACAAAGTGTGAAACAATGTTGGATTTTATGGGGAATCGACCGTTCTCCCAGTGCAAATGAATGCTTTCTTGCAATGGCAGATGGTGGAAAGGGGTGAAAGAAAAAAGAACTTCCTCTTCAGTACAAAAAAAAGCTCAGTGACAGGAAGCAACAGGGTTTATGGGACATGTGGTCTTGATTTTGAGAAGCATTAATAACACCCCTAGTGTGAGATAGAGACTTCCAATCATCTCAGCAATACTCTCATTTGTTAACGCTAATTATACCAAGGTATAACAATTAATACAACTATGATATATTGATGTTTGAACATGCTATTCTCAGCACCTTTAACTAAACTCATACTCATCGAATCAAGTCCCAAACCTTGGACACAATAAGAGACTGAATCCAGTAAGCAGCATAGACGCGGTGGTGGGACTAAAATGGTAATTCCATTCCTGTACGAGCACAGCATTGCATGCTCTAGGGGCTGGAGAATGGTAGTGAATGGTGCAGTCTACATTAACACTAATAGATGGCCAGCTCAAGTCAGGCTCCACCAGCCTGGAGAGGCACAGAGCCTCTTTGCCTCTGCAGGTTATTTAGACCTGAATAACCTTAATAAGGGCATCCAGCAATCTAGATACGGTTATTAATGATGATGGTTGTAATGATGGGACTCTGACACGCAAACTCATTTGACACGCTGAGCATCCTCACTTGGCACAGTAAGAAAGGAGACAGGGGGGAAGAAAGAGAGACAGAGAATGAGAAGGGGAGAAGGATTATTAATCTGATAGATGACTGTATGGCTGCAGGCAGAGAAGGGAATTATCAACACTACAGTAATAGATGAATACTGAACAGCTGCAGAGAGCGGGCCGGAGAGAGAGAGAGAGAGAGAGAGAGAGAGAGAGAGAGAGAGAGAGAGAGAGAGAAAGAGAGAGAGATGGAGATGGGGAGGTTGAGTGAAAGAGATGATGAGGGATAAAGACCCAGAGAGAGGTATAAATAGTGGGAAGAGCAGAAAAGAGATCAGTAGTAAAAGAAAGACAAAGAAAAGTGAAAGAGGGAAAATAGGGAGAGAGAGAGAGAGAGAAGAAGAGACACATTAATATTAATAATCTCTCGCTCAGTGAGAGAGAGAGAGAGAGAGAGAGGGGAGGAAGGGAGAGGGGCTGGATAGAGAGATGAATATAAAACAGACAGAGATGGAGGGAGGGGAATGACAACACAGAGACGCATATAAAACAGAGCGCGACGGAGAGATGGAGGCAAAAGACAATACAGAGGGAAGAATATGAAACAGGTGGAGATGTAGACGAAGAGAGAGAGTGAAGGAGGAGAGGTAGGGCTGGATGGGTGGGGGCGAGATTGATCAATAATGCGTACGCAGTAGTTCAATGACATTAAAACACACACAAGGACACTATGATAAATTATATCGGCAGCAGCATTTCTGATCAGACAGAACAGGACACCAGTGTAGTAGGACGGCAACTGCAACAACAGCAACAATTGCAACAGCAACAACTGCAACATCAACAGCAACTGCAACACCAGGCAACGATGCAACAGTGATCAGGGACAGCGGATGGTGCTGCCCTGCAACTGCTCCTCATCTGTATCCCGACACAGATGGCGGCAGCGACGGATAAAGAGGCACTCAAGTGTTATTTTTGGATCGACTCTCACCTTTTTATGTATTTTAATTTCCAGCCACCTTTTTTTTTTCTTGCCAGCGAGAACTAAGTGCCAGAGCTATTTCAGGTAGACAGCATCTGAGCAGAGTCGAAAGGTGCAAAAAAAAAAGAAGAAAAAAAAAAAAAGGCGAGCCGGTGGAGGCTGAGGCTGAGGTTAAGATGGTAGCTCAGATGTTGGGTTGAGGTGGTGAGCGAGAGTCCATAGAGGAGACTGAGACTAGTTGGAGCTGACAGCTGGTTGGAGGCTGGTTGCTTGTATCCTACCTCACTGCTGTCACTATCCACATGTTACAATAGTCTCTACCTGTAACTCTCCCTCCTCATCCTCTCGCTCTTCTTCCATTCTCCATCTCCCTTGATATCTTCCTCCCCCCTATCTCCCATCTCCTTCTATAAAAGTAGGAACACTCTCTTCCTCTCTGCGAACTCTTTTGAGAACTCATTCAAACCCCCGCCTCCTCCTCCCTCCTCCTCTCTTAGCTGCCTTACACCTCCTTCCTCCCTACTACTACTAATTTCCTGGACCTCCATTTACCCCCCTGCACACTGTAGTGTCCAGTGGCGGGGGTAAACGCTGCATTGACCTCGCAGTTTGATGAAAGATTAACCTGCTACAATGATGCATATTAACCCTTAACCCCCACCTCATTCTCCTTCCATTGCACACAAACACACTGCAGCTTCCTTTCCCCCTTTTTGCTCTCTCTCTGCATTCAAATCTTAGCCAACAGAGTTACCATGGTTACCTATTCACCACAGTCTCCCACTCCGTCCAGCTGTATCCCACCAATTCCACATGCACCCCTCTCCTCCGCCTCCTCCGCCCTCATTAGCACCCTATACACACCCGTATACAAAATGGCACGAACCAGACATGAGTGTGAGTGACATCAACACTCCAGCAACCATGAGGCTGCATTACAGCGGGCCGCATCACTGCTTTGAGCACTGATGACGACGATGCTGCTGTGATTTACAGTGAAGGTGAATGCACTTTAATTTGTCCTGTGTGTCGCCAGAAATGACAAGCAACCACAAATCACCAGAGCAAAGGTCAGGGTCATCTCTCCTATGAGTGATAATCCAGTGGCAACATGTAAGGTAAGTAAACTGACATTCTGGTAAGTAAAAAAAGAAATAAAAGAAAATTAAAGGACTATACCAGTGTGTTTTAGCTCCTTAAAGACCCTGACAACTTATTTTCTCAATCAGTTTCTTACTACGCAACAAGTCCTCCATATTAAACAACAAAATATGCTGTTTGTCCATGCTCCCTTGAGGGACACATAGAAGCATTTTCTGATTCTATCGGCAGGACAAAATTGTTTGTCTGTGCCTTCAAAGTTGCATGATGTGACAACACTATGGTTAAAGGTCGACTCCATCTGCGTTCTTTTCCGGGTTTTTCAAATGGAAACGCACCCTCAGCCGTTAGCAAAAAGCAGAGACGTAGGTTACCAAAGTAAGGTAGCATTAAAGGGATAGTTCAGGTGTTTTGAAGTGGGGTTGTATGAGGTACTTATAGTCAGTGTGGTATCTACAGTAGATGACGGTCGGTACGCCCCCAGTTTGGAGAAACAGACAGGAGTACCAGCATGGGAGCAAAACAAAAATGTACTGCTGTGGACGAGGGCAGCAGCAAAACCGATCGATATCAGTTTAAGTTTACGCTATATTTAGAATATTTTGACCACTTTAACTTACCATCAGACAGCCCTTTCCAACAGGGAACTAAAGACATTATATACATCTATGCTCTCTTCAAAGCCACCAGACTCCTTTGACAAAAACAGTCATTTTACCCCACAGAACATAGAACTTGCCGGTCCACCGCTGCCTCGATCGGTTAGTTTGTTTACTTGTTATTGTGTGACTTTTGGATCTAAACTAACAGCAGTTCATACTCCTGTCTGCTTCTCCAAACAGGGAGCATGCCAACCGCCATCTACTGTAGGTAACACACTAACGATGGATAAGGGTATATGTAGCAACGTCATCATGCTGTATCCTACGTCAGGAGGTAAAACGTTTTAGAACATACCTCGACCAAAATTTGAATGTTTGAATATGAATACATAAGGAACACCACTGGGAAGCTACAGAGTGATATAAAAACCAAAACTAATGGACCCGCCCTCTAAGGATTGGTTAGATTTAGACACAAAAACGACTTGGTTAGGTTTCAGGGAATGATCACGGTTTGGGTTAAAAATAAGTGCATGTATATACAGTATATACTTACTAGTATACTAACTAGGTTAGGGAAACGCTGTTTGAGTTAAATTGGTCCACTTCATTAACATTTGGATATTTGAGCTTCCCTCAGAAGGCTGTTCTCTCATTCATCTGCTGAAGGAGGAAAGTTTCTCTGTGCTCACATTTAATCTCAGTTTAAGACATGTGCGTACAAACAACTGGAACATCAATATAACCTACTGATGTGGAAACTCTGGTGAACATACACTCAGAACGAACTTTTCAGTGAAGTAGAAGACAACTTGTGCCCAGCAGGAGTTGTATAAAAAATATATATAAATCATTGATTCTGAATTTTTCATTGAGGAAGATGAATCGTGTAGATGTAGAATTTAAGTATGAGAAATAATTTTTTCTCCTACAGCTCCAGACAGCCATTATTTGTCATTAATTTCTGTTCAGATTGAAAATAAATTATTGTATGCAAAAGTATGTTGTGTTTTCCATCACAGTGAACATCATGTCTGCATTCATTCTTGTCTGTTACATCATCACTGATTTGTAATGCAATCTAAGCTCAGATTGTTTTGAAAAGTCTGCACTGCATTACCTCACAACATTCATGTGAAATTTAATGTAGCATTGATGGACTACATACCGTACTTTAACTCAAACAAGTTTGAAGAGCGTATTGCTAATAGCTAAGATTTTCCTACGGAAATAAATGGAAACCAGTGGATTCTTGGAACAATCAAATTTCAAAAATGGTACACGGCTTGCAGAATGGTTGGTTGGGATGTAAAGTATGAAAAGTTGGTAGTGGATGGGATAAAACATGCAAAACTACTGTTATAGTCCTTTAAATGTAATGACAGAAAAAAACAGAATTCATGCTTTTTACCCCCTTTAATCGTCGACCCAGATTGTTCCCAGTATTCCTCTTAAATTTTCCCTTGAGCTTCAAAGAGTAGCTTCAAAGTTGAATAAAACATTTTTCCCACACCACTGGACGGCATTACATATACAGTATATTCTCTGTTCTATAAAATATTAAAATTCAAGACCATTTTTTAAAGCTGTATGATTCTATCAGATGAAAAATTCTCGATGCCCCGTGCATCATTTTACACATACAGTACTTCAGTGTAATTCAGTCTGACATATTTGATATCTTTGGGATCTTGACAGGAATTCCAAATCAGGTTTTGTGCATCCGTGCTTGGTTTCCCAGTATGCTTGGCTCGCCAAAGGCTCCGTAGGGTTGAAGAGGTTAAAAGACCCTCTTTGTGTTTTTGATCCTAGCTGCAATGATGTATCCTCCTGTGAATTTTTACTTCATAAAGATTTATGTCAGCCTCTAAAGGTTGGGTAATTGAGTTTGGATAATTTAACCCTCAAGTACATCTCTACCTGTGACCACAGAACCACATTGTAAGAGTGGAGGGTGGGAAAAGAAGCAGAATAAGGAGGATTTTGCTTCTTTCTCCAATAGAATCGAGTGATCACCAGTTGAGTGTATTGACCATGAATGGACTGTGCAGCAGATGGTTAGACGGAAACTCCTCTAACGGATACAAAGAGTGAGAAACAGGCGGAGAGGGAACCAGAAAGATGTGCTGACAGTCGAACAAGCGGCGAGTCGAACAGACAGGAGTGCGTTCCGTCTCTCCAGCGTCCTGTCTGCACATCAATAATGACTCTGCACACACCAAGATGGCAGCTCATGCAGCCAACGAGAAAAAAATAAAAAGAGAAAAGCTCATCATGTCCGGTTGTGTGCGGTGGGAATAGAGCCATGACCTTTCCTGATCGCGGTGACATCTCGCCAATCAGGGTTGTGCCTGCGAGGCTTTAAGGCAATGCTGCTCTCACACACACCAATTTCTGAGACCAGGAAGTCATTTAAAATAATAACCAAAGACAGATTTTAGTTTACCTACTGTACCACAGCTGCTGATACTTCTGTCAATGTGCGATACATGTTATGCTTCATGGCAGCTGCTGGTTCACTCGATTTACTGAATCAGTTTAATCAATTAACTTATATATTAAAATTCAGCTGGCGTTGATCCATGTCTGATATGATGGACAATATCAATATTGATTCAACGACACCATCTGAAGCTCTTAATCTGGGCTGAATTTAATGATCAGATTCCACAGAAAGCCGTTAGATTTTTGTTATTATCTTGTGTTTCTTTTAGTGCCCCGCCATGTTCTACTGTAACTGCTGTTTCCGAGACTTTACCACCCTGAGAAAAATAAAATTCGGAGGGAAATTGGCTCCTTCGATCTAAACAGCATCAATATCGGCCTTAACAGCCCACATAACAGATACCAATAAAAAACGATTCAGAAACAATCTGGCAGAATTTGCAGCACACAAGATGTCTGTAAAGAGGAACAATGCTTGTGGTCTAATTGGTTACAACTGGCAGCGAGTTGGTGTAGCGAGGGTGATGAAGAGGGCAGGAGTAAGAACCCAGATCCACCTTCTGCCTGGTTCCCTCCAACCCTTCTGTTTCCCACTTCAGTATGAACGCCAACAGCGACGAGAGGATGTCTCCTCACAAACTGACACAGTCTTGACACCTGAGGCATCACTAGGGGGCGAAGTCTCACGGGAAAAGTGGTTCTCTGTGTCGAACAGAGGATCATCCCCTCTCTCCTATCTTTGTGGAGATTCTTTTTGAACTCCATTTTTAGGACTACAACACATTTTTGGGTGCCTATCTCAATGGTCAACTCACTGTGTGCCTGGCCAATCCAGTTTTATACACAATGTGAGTGATAGAAGGGATGGTCAGTGTGGATTTGCACTGAAAATAATGGAAGCTCAGTCTTTTTACTTTACTAAACATATGCAGCCCAGTGAATGTTTAAATGCAATAAACTGACTTTTTCACTATTTGGGGGCAGTGGAAACAACACACTTATTATCCAGCCCGTTCTGAGCAGGGCGTCAAATACTGAGGCTTTGTCACGGCCATCGGCGTTTGATACCACTGCACATATTAGCTTCAGTATGAGACGCACCAAGCTTTCCATTAATCACAATGTGAATGCTCAGAAAAAGTGCCAGGAGTGACTGTGGTGATGTGTTTTAAAGAGCGAAAGACTTTAATCTAGGAGACCGGTAACCATTCATGTCCCGTGCATTATGTTTCACTTTCACGTTACAATCAGCTGTTCGTTTGTGTCCCGTGTTCACAACATTCAGTTTCATTTTTACTTTACAAGCGTAGTAGTTTAAAGCCAAACCGTGTAGTTCTTTCCTAAACCCAACTATAGTGGTTTTGTCGCCTAAACCTAAAGTGGCGGCAAGGGTAATTATGTTGGTTTTGTGACGCCGAGGGGCGTGACAAAGCGACCATATGTGACAAGTTGGGATGAGATTGTGCTGCATTATCAACATTTAAGTTTATATGGTGAACTTGTGAGCAAACAGTTGCTTATCTACACATCCATTAGATGTGGAGCAACATTAGCATTCATTTGGAGTCGTGTTTCTGGCAAGTCCAAGATTTACTCTTCTTTGTAGCTTTGTTTTGGACTCCACCAGCTCCTGAGAAAAATATCTGTGTGTTTAGCTGCTAAATGCTCCACTATGTTTACCAGCTAGTCTCTAACTGTGTCTGTCTGCTGTTTGCTACTGAGCAGGTACATTATTTTTTTTTTTTTACTGAAAACAGCTGCCTCCTGCAGCGAAAACCACACTGTCAAGAGTGACAAACGGGCCTGTTTGTGTCTCGTGTGAAAGTCAACATTGACTTATTTACATCTGTAATGTAAATAACGTAACAAACATTCTTATTTTAAGCCAAACTATGATGTTCTAAACCTAACCAATTTGATCCCTAAACATAACAAAGTAGTTTTGTAGCATTTTTGTTTTGTTTTGTTTCAATTCACAACGATAATCACGTGTTTAATGCTGTTTAAAACTGCAACCATAATCCAGGAGAAAATAAATTTCCCTCAAAACATAATTAAGGATGACGTTTAGTTGTGTGGGAACATAATGTTGTAGGAGTCAGGGTCGGTCATTACGAGTGACCCCTTTCATAAACAAGTAGTCATGTGATCCATTGTTAATATAAAATATTGATCATAGCTGCTTTCATTTGTTTATTAGCACTGGAAGTGCTCAAATCTCAGTTTTAGCATTTTTCATAGCGCCAAAAGCTTAAATCTCTCTCAATATATACTAGGTTAGTGAATGCTAAAGTGTTAGCATGCAACATCCAACAGTACCAGGGAGACGTAGACGTTTTCAGATTTCTCATCGTTTAAAAGTCCTTTGACCAGCAGACAAACGTCCTCTAAATACCACATCAGCTCAATCACAACTTCTTCAAGTGATTCAGATTTCCAAAGAGGCTGGCCCCTCCAGTGAACTACATTTGAACACAAAGCGCCAAACCAAATCAGTCTCATCTCAGTGCTTCTTATTAGAAGGGAATATGACTGACCACAATACAATCAAGTAAGAGGCTGCAGAGAGGTCTTTCACTTTCCCAGGCGTTAATTTCTCCAGGCTTTCCTGGGCCGAGGCGGAGCTGCTCTATCACAAGTGTGATCTCCATGCTGCACAGCTCATAAGACGCAGACAAATTTAGGACATGATAAATCAGCGCTAATATGATAATAATATGATATATGATAATATGATACCCTCAGTGTCTGCTAGTTAACATAAAACAACCACTAAATTTTCATTTGGCAGGCGCCCCCTTTACTCAGCCTGCAATATCGGATTTGTCCCAACCAGGAAATAAAGCAGCTCATGCAGAATAACATACAGTACAGAGGCCAGACTAAATATAAACTGTGCCACCTAACCTAAATACATATTAAATAATTTAAATAATACAATGAAACTAATTTCATTTGTTACAGCATCTTTCTATAGTCATGTCAGATAGTAATCCTACCATAGAGACAGTTTCACCATAATCAGCCCATTATAATCCCATCCAGACCTTCCACAGTCTGCCACCAACAGGCATTAATTTCTAGCCCAGTCTGCTCATCTAGCCTCATTTTTCCTTCACACTCAGCCCCATCCTGGTCCCAGGGTAGTCTATCACACTTAAAGCTTACACTCTTCACAGGCACTTATAAACATTTAAAGCATTTGACTAACCGCCAGGCAAAATTGACTTTGGGATGAAAGACCAGGGGGCTTTTAAAAAATGAAAAGGGAAATTCTGCATCAGGACACAGAAGCCCTGATTTAATGGAGAAAAAAAAAGCAGTTTTATTCTGCAGAAGTAGCCGAGTCACGCAGAGGGTTTTCTCTTTTTAATGATCGCGAGGGGGGGATGGGGGTGGGAATATGGGGCTATGACAGAAGGTGCTTGTGAATAGTTTTTAAGTGGGGGTGGTGGTGATGGAGGGGTGAGGCGGTGGGGGGGGGGATGCCGCTGTGTGGTATTGTGCTGGATGAGAGAGAGGAAGCCCCACACTTCCTTCCCTCTGTCTCCTCTGCTGGCCTCCTCCGCTGTGTTTACCCTCCCACCCCATGGCACTGAAAGAAAGCTGGACGAGCGCTGGCCTTGCTGGTGAATGAAGCCCTGACGTCACTTGCCCACGCACGCACGCACACACACACACATACACACACACACTGTAAGCAGTGTGACTAATAGCGTACTAACGTCCTTTGTGTTGCCTCAGTTATACCTGATTCATGTGTGGCTCCCAGGGGAAGGAGCCCCCCAGGTTATTGAAATATTCAGACGTTAGATGTTAGTACAGGTGAATCAATGATGCCAGTCAATAACTCCCCCCTCGACAGGGATTTAAGGACAGGGGTGTGTAATGCCAGCACGCTACCAGATTCAGGTGAAAACACCACTATTGTACTTGATATTGATTTTTTTTCTCCTATTGCAAGCAGTGATTTCCCCTCAAGTATAGGTTTATGGAGAAACATATTTGAGTCTGCCTACCTATTGACTCAATCTGTGTTTGATAGCTGATATCATTAAGTGGCTGCTACGTTGTAACCTGAAGCGCTTTGAAGGAGAGATATGTATCTGCAAGGATGTAATGCTACAATGTCAAACACTGCATTTATCGGCATCCTGAGATATGTTTTACTGTAAGGCAGAGTCCTGTGTATAGATATACAATCTTATGAATCCCTCTGAAGTATATCTGGAACAATTTAAAGTCACATTCAAATCATATTTCACCTAATACTGTATATTCCAACTTAACCCTTTAACTAGCTGCAGACGCTTTATGAGTCTGTTACCTTATTTGGGCTACATTGTCTGAAAGCACAGTTGCCAATTGTCTAACCCAAAACAAAACAGTATAATAATAGTAATACAGTAATTAAAAGAAACACAAAAAGAGGTGTGAAAAACGCCAACGTTTCTACCATGATGGGGTTTCTGTAAATTTGGTTCAGTATCACTTAGACTAATTGTGAGTTTTTGATAATAAACTCCAAAGTGTTTTTACTTTTAGAATAAACCAGGATCTGGGGCCTCATTACAGAAACATATCCTAACTGTTGTTATTTCTTAACTTACTGTAAGCTTCAAAGACAGGAAAAATACTACCTTCCTATTACAGAAGCAATTCCTAAACTCATGGCTGTTTCCTATCTCAGACCTCCTATCAAAGAAACTATAACTGTTTAGATTCTTCAGCCGGCACTCGTCTTGTCCTGTCCTGTACAGTATCTAGGTTTATAATCTACTGGTAAGCTACTTGAGATGGACAAACCATAATAACAACAGCTCTCACTTGTCACTAGCTAGCTATCATGGACAAAAAAAGACGGCTGTTCAATTTGGGAAAAAAGAGGAAAGAGTGTCTGAATGTGTTCCTCCCCATCTTCATTGTCATTGCTATACAGACATAACAGTGAATTTAGAAAAGCTCTATGCCATCCCATTTTTTAAAAGGTACACTGTGTAACATCTGGCGGCGTCTAGCAGTGAGGTTGCAGATAAAAACCTCTCTTGTGTGCCAAACATGTAGAAGAACTACGGTGGCCGACGTGAAAACTCAAATGTCCCTCTCTAGAGCTGTTGTAAGAGCAGCGTAGGTCATTTGGAGAATAGCAGAGTCAATGCGTAGAGTGTGTTTCTATGTGGGAAGTGACTGGTGAAGCAAGGGAGAGAGAGCTCTGAGAATATCAAGTGAATGTTTAGTGGAAGTTGCAGTTTGTGCAGAAATAAATGCAGCAGCTCCTCAACACCAACAAAGGTTTCCTGTGTTTCCCGGCGGCTCAGTGGAGTGACGGGAGCGAGTAACGTCATCGACTCCGGCCGAAGCAGGAAAAGTTAACACAGTAGTTTGTCTGTTCTGGGCTACTGTAGAAACACAGCGGCCGGCTCCGTGAAGGGTTTGCTCCCTATGTAGACATAAACGTCTCATTCTAAGATAACGAAAACACAACGATTCTCATTTTCAGGGGATTATGCATTAGAGAAAACATATTATATTAAATTCCTGCCAGTAGATACCCCTGAATGTTACAAACTGTTCCGTCAAAGGATTCCTAACTTGGGAAATCCCTAAGTTAGGATGGTAATACCAAAAATCCTAAATGTCATCCTAAACTGAGATAAGATATGATTTCAGATTTAAGTTTCTGTAATGAGGCCCCAGAACTGTAATCCAAACCGTTCAAGAAAAGGAGCCATTTCATTTTGGGTACAGTATGTAATTTTTCAAGCTGTGGACGAAACGGGGGATTGATAACAATAAAAGCCCAAACTACTCATAACTATTATTTTGTTTCAACCTGAACCTGGAAACTGGAGATTTTTCTCTCCATATTTTTTTCAGGAGGATAAATTTGAATCTATACAAATCAGATTAGGTTCAAAGAGCAAGGAACAAGTGATTGGGTTTTGGTGCAAATGCAAGAAATCTTTAACTTCTTTAATCTTTAATTTTTCTAAGGACGTTTTTGAACATTTCAGTTTATTCCTCATGAATGAATGGACTTATTTTAATGAAAAAAAAATCACTATCGCACAATTGTCTATCACTCTGTGTATTTCGATACATGTGGAGCTACGTGCAGATTGAACATTTGTAAAACATTTTATACAAATACAGATTGTACAGCCTTGGCGAAAGTGTGCACTCTTTGTAGAGAGGTTAGTTGATGACGTGTACTAGACTTTCCTACCAATACTCTCATCTTTTTCATCACCCACTTTTGATCACATACCTTTATTAACATTCAGCTTTGGATGAAAATGTGTGAAATCATAGACACAAGATGCTCTAAAAGTCCCAATTACTTGAAAATGCCTGCATTAAATTGCATTTTAGTGGATTATAAGAAAATTATACACTCATCAATGTTTCCTTAAAACAAAATCATCATTATCACAAACTTCAGAAGACTACTCTGACTTCCTGTATAACGCCACATAGAACACTGCAAGTTATTTCTCCTCACATTGGTTTAATTATCATGTCCCTGTTGTAATAAATATAACATATCCATAATGTAGTAAATGCACTTGTGATGTCTTATAATGCCTTGTTACAAGTCGAGCTAATCTCTCATTTTGTACTCCTCACTGTACTGAATGTACAGAAGGTCAATTGAGCTTATGATTGTGTGATAAACTATTAATTAGACAGAAACTCCTCCTCATTTCCTCCCTGTTTACTTATTAAGCTTCTTAATGTCATCTCATGACAGGACATGCAGCCTCAGATGCCGTTACACTCTCACGCATTCCATGTGTGTTTTGCTACAACAAACTGTTCAGTTTGGTTTATTGGAGCAATATTACAATAAGCGCTTATTTTTAGAAAACAGCACAACAGCCTGATGAGGTTTCTTAAACCGGAGCGTTCAGCGTTCCACATTTTAATCACCACTCATCCTTGTCAAATAGGATATACTGCAGCCCCCTCTGCACTGTATCTGTCTCCTACTTCGTCCTCCCACTCACAATGTCCAAAGACGCGCCGTTGCTCTCATTAGGATGCAGGATGCAGAGAGGAGCCCTGATCTATTCAGAATTGCTCCGACAGGAGCGGGGACCTCCTCCCCTTCAGAGGGGGCCAAGAGCTGCAGATTAAAAGTCACTGTGTTCATCACCCTGCTAAAGCACTCCCATTAACAGACATTACATTACCTACCCCACATGTTCAAATCCCTAACTGGGGGCTTCATACCACTTGTCACTACATGCTGGGATAAAAGTCTTTTTAATGTTAACATCTTCACATTCACTACGCCAGCTCTCAACTTCAAATAAAATCCACTTATTACTGTCCGTTCTGTGGCGCTGCCTGGTCGGGACGCCGATTTGGTGAACAATTAATCCGTATTTAAGGTTGTTAAGTGTGTTGATACACTCAATTCCTGTGCGCTGAGGGGGAAGCCAAAGCCAGCAGCTAATCAAAATGTCTCTCAGCCATTTACAGAGCAATGTAAACTGCACAATTTTTGGGTTGCTCTAAAACCTTTTCCCAGTGTTTCTGAGCTGAGCGTTTGTTGCTCCCAGCTGTTTTGGAGAGGAGGACTTGGTTCAGCATTTCTGTGTTTCATGCTGCCCTTGCTTCGCTTTTTTTTTTCGCTCAGGAGAAAGCACGTGTGAGTGTGTGTGTGAGTGTGAGTGTGAGTGTGAGTGTGTGTGTGTGTGTGTGTGTGTGTGCGTGTGTTTGTGTGTGCGTGCGTGCGTGCGTGTGTGTGTGTGATTTCTTTCGGGAGGTCAAACTGTGGCATGTCAACTCTGAATGTGATTGTTTGTGTGCGTGTTTGGTGACATTTCTGTGATGGGGTCAGTCTATGCTGCATTCAGTGTGTGTATTTCATGACAAAAAGTTACATGTCTGAGAGTACAAGCTACAGGACGTTGTGTTTAAGTTTACGTACCACGTCTATGAGCAGAGATGGGTAGGTTGCTTTAACAATGTGTTCCCTTATCAGGAGACAATCATCAAAAGAATGACAACTTTCCCCTCCTTCCAGATTACATTCAGGTGCAAAGATAAAGGTAAGTATATCGGGTTTGCTTACGAACACAAATCTGTCATCAATTAAATTAACTTGTTAAATCCTCATTCTCATTTTAAGAGTCATTTTCTGAAATAATCCATTGATTTTTCCTCATGTATCCTTTTGCTTTTCTGGCAACAGGATCCATTTGTTGAGACAGAAAAACAATTTTCATTTGGATAAAACTGGAGATGTGTTTTTCTTTCACTGACACTCCTTGGATTATTGATGCATTAAAGTGATTGTTCTACAATCGCTTATGATAATATTGAAGTATAACAGCAGCATAACAATAGTTGGCTGTCAAGTTCACATTCTACTTTTAACTAAATATATACTTGCTTCTTCTGGGTTGGATTGTCTGTCAAAATGCTGCAGCTAACTCTCGGATGTCACATTTCGCAGCATCTCATCAGCACGTGAAAGCATCATCAAGTCAACGATATATGTTCCAAAGGAGTCTACACTTAAAACTGCATTACCATAAAACAATAAGGAGGTATTCATAAAACATAAAAATGATATATTCACTGTGATGGATTACTTTCGGTACATCAGGGAAATCTTTTTACATCATACTGAAATCAAAGCAAACTAATGCGTGGAGAATGTTTTGCAGCCACACAAATAATATGAGGCTATGGGCAATTACAGCAATTACAAATACTCCTACACAAATGCAAATATTTGACTAAAACACATTGTTTGTGCTACGCCGAATTTAATATTCAGCACCATTTTAGACTACAGTTACATTTTTGAGACTCTCTGGAGGAGCATTCAAAGATTCTTTATAAGAGTCAACTTCTGCCTTTATGTTCATTTATTTGTGTGTAATGCTGAGGGGATTTATAGTTTGCACTATTTAGGTGGTGCAGAGCCCCAGAGTGTGCACTCTTATTATTAAGTATAAATCTAACAGTTGGAGGCTGGTGTGCTGCACATCCACATACCAGGACACAGCTCGCTGATTTTCTAATTGGAGCGGGGAACTTGCTTATTCTCAACAACGCTGTGCAACAGCAACACGTTGGAGTTAACAGCTGCCGTTTTTAAAGTTAAAGGAGACATAATATGTTGACATGCTTTAATGTTCAAAAAAGACTATTTTTCTCATACTGTGTGTGATGATACCTGTATTCACCCTCTGTCTGAAACGCTCCGTTCTAGCACCTGTCTCTTTAAGACCCCCTCCTGAAAAAGCCCAGTCTGCTCTGATGGGCTTGAGAGAAAAATATGGCGCATCTTTGCAAAGGTAGTTCTCAAGCTGTGGGCGATATATTCTAATGAGCCTGCATGTGACATAGGAAGGGGAGCCAAATCTCAATGACTTGTTGAATCACATGTTTCCTGATCTAGACAGCCCACAAAGAACTGACTGGGTTGTCTTATCTCACAGTTTGTGGGTTGGTAGGTACTCCAGATACCCAAATGTATGAGCACAAACACTGAAAAAGTGAGTTTTTCATGATATATCCTCTTTAACAATAAGTCAAGTCCATCTCACTTCCACCATGAACACACACTCAACCAAACTGCACCACCTGAGCACTGTTACAGTGCAGACACACTTGTTTGTGATCAGAATAAGTAATATCATTACAAGTATTAGTTCACTACTCAAGGTCAAGGTCAAGGTCATCAATATAGGATTGAACAAATGGAGCTCTGGCCTCCTCTCATGCTACACATTTTAGAAAAAGACATGGGAATAAAGGCATGAAATGTTGAGAACAGCAACAATTAGAAATAAAAAAAATATTTAAAAAAATTAAAAACTGAAATATAATAAAGGGACAAGTGAGCAGTTCTGTAAAATAAGTAATGGGGAGGCTATATTATATATTGAATACAAATATGACAATAATGCAGCTGACTAACAATTGTCAAGTTGTAGTCTGTATGAACACACTACACATCTGTATATATTTAGCGTAAAACTGGTAGTGCAAAGACCACAATATGAGAATATTAATGGCATTGTAATGAGTCAGTTACATAATGTTGTGACAGTTTCATGTTGCTGACACATTGTGGCATTTTGCACTGAATGGACAAAATAACATTAAAGATGTGCAGAAGAAAAAGGAGTTGTGCAACATCAGCAGCCCTCTGCAGCAGATCTTACACTGTAACAGAGCTCAGTGTTTAATTAGGATTTCAGAGGTGAAAAAAAGGGAGAAAAACATTCAGACAGTGTGGTGCAACATGTGGAGCAGAGGTGGATAGGCTTTAATTATGTGTCCATCTGTCTGTGCATCTCCAGCTCCATGACTGTACACGGCACCTTACAGTTTTTGTGTATAAATGGCTGTCGTTTTACAAACAAACAAACGGCATGTGCATGCATGCGTGATAAGCAACACTCTCTTGGCCCCCATCCGTTCAGGCCTCGCCCCAGCTTTCCCTATGAGTGACACACTGACTAATACACAGACAGATAAACACTCACACTGACAAACACGATAAGGCTTTGCCCACGAAACACTGACACGGACTGACTGATGGACGTCTCCATGGAGACCAGTCACCAAGACTGACACAAGTCTCTCGCAGCCGAGCGCCGTGCCAACTAAATCAGAGAGGTGAGGGAGAGGAAAGAAAAGAAAGCGAGAGATAAAGAGTGGAAACACACTGTGCAGCACCAGAATGATTACAAAGCAGCGCTGAAATATTCCAGCGTCTGCGTGGATGCGGTGCAGATCTGGTCTAACGGGCCACGTGATCGTCTCCCCTGCCCTTCGATCTGCTCCTCTCACACCTCACTCCTCTCACCCCATCACTCACACACCTCCATCACTTTTTCTCCTTTACACTCCCCTCCTTTCCCCCCCGCATCTGCTCCTCTCTTCGCCCCCTTTCCTTTCCTACACCTAAGGCTTGTTTATTTCCACACCTCACCTCCTCTGCTGATTTCTCCACCCTTCTCCTCTCTCTGCGGGTTCTTCTCTCCACCCCTCTCTCCCTCTCTCTCTCTCTCTCTCCCTCTCTCCCACGCTGTGCGAAATGGAAGCTCTCACAGAGACCTGAGGTTGCCATAGTAACCTGCCATAGTAACCACTCACCATCTTGCGTGTCTCCGTCACGTCGGCGGGGGCTCGGGGCGTCCGCGGCCCTGCTCTGCAGCTCCCAAAGCGGGGCGTCAGTTCAGTAAACCCTGCAGTGTGATGGGAAAGTTCGCGGATAGTATCTGCTTTCGTCTCATGAAACTTCCAAATGACAACATTTCTGAGGGAAGCAATGACTGATAACTGACAAAACAATTGTGATCTGCAGGTCACTCTGATGTATTATTAGACATAGGTCACCACAGGCACACAGCTGAGAGGAAAACTGTCTCTGAATGCTTCAAATAAGTTTTTTATGGCCTCCAACTTTCTCCATTTCAATAAAAAGATGAAATTAGGACTCACTTGGACTTTAGATATGGCAAATAGTGGACCATACCATACCATACCAATTAACAGCCGTTGTATCAAGAGTCCACACAGGGAAATTTGAGACTGAACGCCTCACCCGCTGCACCGCCCTATCCAAAGCTACCACAAGAGAAAAGTGCAAGAGGGGCAAAATATATAAATAAACTAGTACAACTGAGTCAACACTCTAGATATACCGCGCAGAGTCCAGGGAATGGGAAAACAAACAGTGAAGGCATGTTCGAGTTCACGTGACGGCACTGAGAGTAATCGTCCTAACCATACAGCCCAATCTGTGATTTATCACAGCGATGGCGCCTAGCTTCACTAACTACCTCCTCTGTGGCTCTTAGCGGCCTCCGGGGACGACTGCTGGCATGTCTCATCGCCCTCTTCTGGAGCCACCATCTCACCGTGACATCAGTGCCCCCCCCCCACCACCGTAGCTGCCCCTAAAAATACGACAACCTCCAACCAGATCCAAAAAGGACGTTTGATTACGTGTCATCTTGTGCGACAGCGCACCCACGCTTCTCTCCAGGCGTCTCATCGTGATCTCTCAGAGCGCCGTGGAAACCAAACCGTTCTGTGTCAGGACTGAATCACAAGGAGTGAAAAAAAACAAACAACAACAACAGAGAGATTTAAAAAAAAAAACTGTTAAGCATCACACTTTGGTCATCAGGGTTATAATTTCATGTTTACTGCTCTCATGCACTATCTGTTTCTTGCCATCTACATCATCAATATTTATAGTGTCATCATCATCAGCATCAGTATGCCACTACTGTTGTGCCTCCAGCCAGCGCAGCCAGTCAGTGAGGCAGACAGAGGAAAGGCCCCAGCCTGACTCTGCAATGCTGTATTGAGCTCTTATGCCATCACTGACCCGAAACAAACTCCCTCAAGACTCTGTGCCTAGATGCAGCCAAGCCAGCAGTGGCTGCAAAGCACGGTGGTCACTGAGGCCTGACCGCCTTCATTACCCAATCACATTTACTAATACTTAATCTAACCAGAAGAAGATAATATCTCTTCTCTTTGCCAAACTCAATATCAGACACGCAGGGCTGACTGCTCTCTCTGGCCTTCTCATCTCAAACAGCATAAAGACTGTTTCAGTCTCTCGAGTTACCGCGATGACTCGCGAGCGAGCTGCTACTTTTGACCATCTTTAGAAACGCATGATCAGATATTTGGCCGAGCACCGCCACACAACTCTCCCATGGAGCATTCACAAACTCATGAAGAGGGAGGGGAAAGGTATCGCCTCAGGCCATTTTTCAGGCATCCCTCTCCACTTTAGGTCATGATGAGAATATATTCCTCTGGGGAAATCTCACCATTTCTAATTATGTCATTTCAATGGATTATAGCATTCATTTGTGTCATTAACCATTGCCATTCTTCCAACTATTATTCAATAATTAATGCTCGGACAGTCATCATGATCCCCAAAGGGTCAGCACCCAGGCCTCGACGGAGACTCAATCAAACCAATCACGGCTGATTATATCCACCCCGCCATCATAGGCAGCTTAGCATTGCGGCTGTGGATGGGTCAGTGCTAATGCACTCCCAGCCCCCTGGTTACTGAGATTCAAATTGTGCCATATCATGCGCAAAAACAGAATCTCAGATCTCCGTCCCCGGGTTCAGGCATGGCGCAAGCACGTGGCGACCGGCGGGGACATGTGTGATATGATCCCAGCGTCTCAGATGGGGGCTCGTCGTGCTGCATTATTAAGGGACAGCCGGAGGTTGTTCCCACAATTTTCAGCCTCTCATGGCTGATCAGCGACTCTCCCTTCACCCTTCAACCTGTGTACATCAGCAAGTCGTGCAGCCATCAATCAACGACACCCTCGCCCTGTGAAGAGATCAGCGACCAGCTTGCCCTGATTAGAGCAGTTTCAGTGTCATCTATAATCTCTGTCTCTCTCCCATACACAGAAATGAGTGTATGTGCATAAACACACAAGCACGCACAAACGCACGCTCACACAGACACCAAATTTAGGGCAACAGTTACTCTCTTTGCATTCTAATGTAGCAGCAGAGACGTCCCTCAGAATTAATGCAGTCCTTTGTCCTTTTAGGTACAGTAAGGGGACGAGGAAAGACAAACTACACGCTAACCAGATTGAAAGCATTTTAGCTTCATTTGATGCACAAAACGTTGACATTGGGCGATATTTTAGGGGGTAATGGTTTATATGCTGGACTCCTCTCGTGCCCTTTCCCCCCCTCGTGTGTGTTTGTTTTGACTTTTTCTCATCTCCTCTGGAAATAATCCGCAATGGCTCCACAATTCCAACAGCGCTGGAGCAGTGGGGGCCTGAGCATTATCTCAAAGTCACACCTTCCCTCTAGGCCAGGTGTGCAGGTGTAATTTACCATGTCCCTGTTAACCTGCTTGCTTGTTTTCATCAAGCTCATCGGCCATGCATAAGTGGTGTGCCTCGGAAATTAAAGAGCAGCCTGGCCTGATTCCTCAAATGACTGGAATCGCTCAGCCGGTGCTTAATTTGCGACGCAGGAAGGAGTCGGCTCTCGGTTTTGTGGGACACGTGCCTATGTGTTCAAATTAACGGTTGACAGGTAAAATTAGTAAAGATGGTTGCACATTTTCTTTGCTATTTTTTTTAAGTCGTCATATTGGGCAAAAAGGATTTCCTTTCTTTGTTTCTTTTTTCTACAGGAGCTTGAATAGCTAGCTAGAATAAAACGTGGATCTGCTGCTGTACGAATTGTTGAAAGGAAGCTGTATGAGTTCAGCTTTCTTACATATTAGAATTTATAAAAATCTGTCAAAATGTCTTTCCTCTTTCTCTTGAAGCCACCAGTGGAACAGTCTAAAGGTGGAGCCTGTTGCAGGTCCAGAATCCTTAAAGGGGGAATAAACTGAATAAAACATTCCACCAGCATCCCATTAACTAATCTGTGTTAACCTTTCCTTGTGAATCATGACATTGTTCAATTTTAATAACATGCATATTAGGTCAAGGGGTGTCGTGACTTTGATCCTTCAGGACTTAAAAGGAGATTTGACCTAAGGTGTGCGATATTTTCCCTCTACTTCCAGGCCTTTACTAATTCAGTACAGCCTGTCCCTGAATTTCCAGAGAATGAGGCTTGAAGGAATTTACATCCCTCCATCCATAATAAAAACACATCACAAACGCTGAATAGACCATTTTCTTGTTTTTGCCACATTCTCATAAATGGCTGCCTTTTAGTAACCCGAATTCATTTTGGCTTAGGTAACGCTTTGGTCGGGCAGTGGGAGGAGGGCAGCGACAAAGTTCAAGACGAACAAATTCCACTGACATTTTGGCCTCGCTTTTGCAGCAGCGAGACGTCTTGATATTTTGAAGTGCTGCCCTGAGCTGGATAGACCTTGCCTTTAAATGTGATATCATGTGACAAGCCTCTCATGAAGCCCGGGCCTTGCAGTGACTGGTGCTGTTACATACAATCCATGATCAGCTGGGAGAGAAGCCTCACTTCCTCACTATTGAACGTCAAGCTCACATGGATAAAACACATACTGTTTCTTTACAGGCAACATAAAAACTTGCCATCCTCTTAAAGTTTTACTTCTGTAGGCCCATTTGGATCTAATGGAAAGAATATGATGTGAGGGCTCATAAATGGTATGTATCATGGTCATTCACTCCAGGGTTGAGCTATGATGGTGTAGAAAGTTTACAGGTAAAGCGTTAAATGTAATACGGGTGCATGAATACAAATCACATGGACATAAAATGCAAGCTGCAAAAAACAGAAGTGATTAATCGGCCTGTGGGGATGACAAAATATTTTAAATGACACCAGCCATCTGACAGTGATGTGTCGAACAAAAATGCCCTATACAGCACTCCTCCAGAATTTAAATTCTTCATCTTCTTCCATCCTCACATATACAAATCTGCAATAACTTGCAGTGTCTTTGGGGTCTCTCGGTGCACCCAAAAAAAACCCATCCCTCCTACACACAGCTCAACACTACCTCCCACCCCTCTCTTGTCTAATCCTGCCCCAGTGCCCCACTTCACCTTCCAACACCCCATTAATAACTTATTCTCTCTATCATAAAACTCAGGAGATCATCCAGCTGGTCCACAGCACACACACACACACACACACACACACTGCCAGCAATCTCCTCCCGCCAGTCCCATGCAGCCTGCTCGGCTCTTTCTCTCAAACACTGCACATTAGCATTCAAATCCTCTCATAACCGTATCATTGTGTCGCAGATAGAGGCAGTAGATCTTCATTCATCAGTCCTAATCTATCTGCTCCTTGTTCTCAGCCGGAGGGGCCCCCAGGCTCTGACTCAGAGCTTAACCCACCGCGCATAAGCCGCAAGGTGCCTGCGCATTTTTCCTCCAAATCTGGGGTCATCAGAGGGGGGGTCCAGCAAAGGGTAACTGAACCCCCAAACACACAAATTAACACCGCATACGGGTCCGATTAGGGCGGTTTAATGGGAGTATATTTGAGTGAAAGCTGCGCGTTAACCGGATCAAATATTAAGCCCTGTCAACAGCTTGCATGCGCTACACAGTGGATGATGCTCCTCTTTTTATTTCCAAGGTTAGATTAACTTGTGTTGACAAACAAAAAGATGAAAAAATAAACAAAAAAAAGAAGCTTTAAGAAAAGTTATGCATCAAAATCAGATAATTTATTTGCCCAATGCGCTCTCTCTCTCGCTCTGTCTTCGTCATACATGTATGTAATTCCTGGATATGAGCCATGCAGAGGAGGAGGCCTGTACACAGGAATACACACGAGGACAGTTCACACATCATATCAGGTCATGAATGCGGATTTCCATTCCAGCGCGTTAGTTTGCGTTTGTTGCGCGTGTTGGAGCAGATGCGCACAAAACTGTCCTGGATGCGAGCGCGCACACACTCCAACACGCGCCAGACAGAATTCGAGAATCAGAGCTCTAGAATCTGCATCTCGAATGCGTTGGATGTCATCGAACAGAAACATTCGAGAGTGATGAGAGACTCACCTTTATTTTATTTTTAGGATGCTGCGGTCAAGTTCTGGAACGCGTCTCCGCTCAACTCGCTACTCCGAGATCTCTCTCTCACCTTCTCCTCAAATAAACAGCGTTATTCCACTGCAGAGCCGCCGCCGACGCTGTCTTCTTCTCCTCTCTCCCTCTCCCTCTCTCTCTCTCTCTCTCTCTCTCTCTCACTGTTTCTCCTCTCTCTCTCTCAGATTGATTCACCCTTTCCAAGTGCTGCGCTGCCACCGCTGGTAATGAGAATTGTCTCAGAAATCTTCAGGTGGATGAAACCACTGGCCGACGGCGAGGGGACGTTACACTGCTTCTGCTGCATGCTGGGGCATTGAATACGCAACTTTATTTATAATGCAATATTTATTTTCTTATTCAAAAATATGAATATAATCTGCAGACATATCACCTTGCACGTTGCACACAAGACCCCATGCAGACAGCCCATGGCAAAAGGCTTAAATATTAATACCCCAAATAAAAATGACATCTTATATAATTATTTCCATTATTGTTATTGCTACTATAATGAACCCACACTTCACCCCCTCTACAGTGTTTGCATTTTAATATTTAACTTCTCATTTTGTCATCTTCAGTTTATTTTGTATTTCAAATCCCATAGGCACACGTGTGTCCATATGGTCATATAATCTCTATAATATGATGATGGTGGTGTTTACAGCTTGTTACAGGGAACATTTGCTGCTTGGCCGGTTCCCTTGGCAACGCTCAAGCACACACAGTGCTGAGCCCCACCTGTACAGCACTGCCTCATTGGACTGGAGTCCTGCCTGCCATTGCAGTTCCCCATCACATATATACGGTGGGCTATATACAGTACAGTGCCTATACAGGTGTATTGATTGACATGCTGAGATGGAGGGAGAGAGAGGAAGGTAAAGGAGAGAGGACAGGTTGTGTGTTTGTTTTACAAATTCTCCTTTAAAAGAGAAATTACGTGATTGATCTCAAGTGAGGGCAGTTTAGTATAGAGGCTGCATGGGATAAGAGGAGGAGGAGTGGGGGGGTGCATAATTGAAGGGGGAGTGAGGTGAGGTTTAAGGTCAGGTTAAGGTTACAGGTGTGATCAGGGTTGAGTTGTCAATCATCTCAGCAAGATATTAACGTGAGGACGTATGTGAGAGAGTGGGTGGGTGGTTGAGTGTCCATCAGATAGCAGAAGGAAAGAGGGAGGGAGGTGTTGGGGGGGGGGTGTTCAGACGGGTGATTAGTGCTGGATTGATAACGTTCTATATCGAGACTCAGAGGATCGCTCTTTCTCACATCCTTGCTCCTCAACGCCAGCTCTCCATCACAGGCACGTGTTCTCACACACACTCCTCACACACGTGTCTTCCTTCCAGCTCTGCTCTATCACACACACATATACGCACACGCACACGCACACGCACACGCACACACACACACACACACACACACACACACACACACACAATTTAGATGTGGAAGCAGGTAATGACTGACCCCTGCTTATTCAGTCTGGATGCAGCAACAGGGTGGCCAACCTGTATCTCTCTTATTAAACATTGCACACTGCACACTCCGCATGGCCTTGGCCGCCCTTTTCCACTTTATGCACAATATGTTCTCGCTCACTTGACCCCCCCCCCCCACAGCCCCACGCTCTGCAGTGAGGGTCTAGCAGCGTCCACAGCCTGTCCCAGTCCTCTGTAATTCCAACAACAACGAGCTCTCGCTCAGTGCTTTTGCATTGCGTCGCTCCTTCCTCCCTCTCTCTCTCTCTCTCTCCTCTCCCCTCCCCTCCCCTGCTGCCTTCCTGCCTCCCTCCCTCTCTCTCTCTATTAAATTTCCAGTCACACAACAGTGCAGTGGATATCCCTCCCTCTCTCTAACTCTCACACACTCTCCACCACCACATCCCTCCCTCCCTCCCTCTCTCACACATACATACCTCTGTAGTCTGTGGAGGTGTTGTCGTCGTCCTGGATCTCTCCCTATCGCTCGCTCTTGATATTGACTGTTCTCTCCCTCCTTTACTTTGAACCTCTCAATCTCGCTCACTCTTGATACAAGGCTGCTCTCTTTTCACCTCCAGTTGTCTCATCTCGCCCTGTCTCTCCCTTTCTCCTCCCCCCTTGCCTCATTATTTAAAAGAGCCCCCTCACATTTCCTCCTCTTCCTCCCCAACCCACTCTGTTTGTATCTCTGTACTGCAGTGTCTGCTCAGGCTATATGGTGTGGAGTATAACCTCCCCTCCCCACCCCTCCTCCCTCACCGTGGTGGGTGTGCAGGGCTCGCTCCACCAGGCCAGCCTTTAACTGACTGATTGAGTGGACACCACAGGCCGATGAATGAATAAAGATGGGAGCCACTGTGAGGATTAATGTGCCTCATATGAAGACAGAAAGCTTGCCATCTAGTATTTCTGCCTCTGCCCGGTGGATGAGGCTGCTCTCTCCTCCTGTGCTCTGCCTTGTGTTGCTGTGTGTTATGCTGTGCTGGCATATTGGTTGAGAGACGTGCAGGCGCTCTATTTGCCCTGGGTTATGTCCAGGTCCTGGGGCCTCGGCGGCAGTTGCTGCGCTGGGGTGAAACCTCTGCCATCGCCGTGCTGTGCTGGAACGGCGTGGCGAGAGGAAGTGGGGCAGAAACGCCGGTGGTGTTGAGAACACGCCGCCTGCCTTTCTCCTCCTGCCGTTTCTGCATCTCCCCCCTCCTTCCTCACACGATATCTCAAGACTGAACTCTCCACAGCCTCCGAGGCCCTAACTGAGCCCTGATCCGTATCTGATGGTGAAACAGCACGCCACCGGCTGCAGAGATTCCAACCTGTGTGATACCAAATTGAACACTCGGGCTGTCGTGACTAGCAAGCAAGGGTTGAACGCTCTAACGCTTATGCCTGTGTACACCCTGAAACACTGTGTTTTCACCCACAGAGAAAGAAGCTCTTTTAAACACAGACTTAACCAAGCTTGTATCTCCACCACTAAAGCCAATACTCCTCCCTTATCAGAAACAGCCCTATCTGGCAACCGCATCCATTAGGCCCAATAGTACCATTGATCTTCCCACACCCAAGCCAAGTGGACCTCAACCATCGGCCCCTGAAGACAAATCCAATTTTAGGTGTTATATGCTCCTCTGACCCGCACCCTCCTCTTAATCTCTCCATGTGCAGGCTAAACTCATCTAGCACCTCTACCATCACAACACATTCACTCTCTGTGTGGTGAGGCTTAATAATAAGACTGTCTCTCCTGCTCCTCCATCGCTCGCTCCTGTCGACACCTCCTCCGGCAGGGCGTAAAGCAAACTCTGCCTCCAGGCCTATAAACCCCATTATGCTGAGCAGCACTTCTGCCACCAGGCTGTATAATCGTCATCTCTAGCCCATGGCCTCCCCTAACCGGCCCTCAACCTGGTCCACTGCCTCTTTCCTCATGGCGACAACAGGAAGGGACAATAACCAAAATGCCACACGACCAACACGTAGCCGGAGCGTTTTTATTTTAGGCCACTGTTGCTCAGACCCAAAGCACTCTGCAGTAAAGAGCAGTCAAACAGCCTAGACGTTGGTCATATGTAAGGATTCATGGATCTAATGGGCAAGGTTAAGTGCACTTAAAGTATTTAATCACATTTTTAATGCAAATGTCATAAATCAATGAGTCATTTCCATACTCAGAAGCTTTATATTGAGATGTTTAATGCATGACAGGAGTTATTTTGTCATACCTGCTTATTTTACATCTGTTTGATTCCATCTCTGTGTCCTAATCACATATTTTAAACCAACACTTTGTCGCCAGTTGTTCCCAACCTTTGTTTCGTCTGAGTAGGCTGACCTCCACAGCCCTGTCGGTACCCCTTCATGTTCCAAATCTGTTCATTTCAATTGATTTTAAACTTGTTAATCTGTTAATTACATAAGGCAATAATGTTTTTATACAGTTGAACTGATGTTTAGTTCTGTTTGGTCAATTGCATTTATAATACTACCACTTGGAGTGGGAGATGTCGCTGGACATTTCCTCAATGACTTCTAGCTAACCACTTCAACTGTTTATCCTTAGCTATCTCTGCTTAACATTTAACTATTACTTTTTTTTTTTAACTGTCTCTTACTTAAAGCTAACTTTTTCAACCATTTATCCGATACATTTATCCATCAATCCATCCATTATCTGTAACCGATTATCCTATTCAGGGTCGCTGGAGCCGATCCCAGCTGACATTGGGTGAAGGCGGGGTACACCCTGGACAGGTCGCTAGACTATCACAGAGCTGACACGTAGAGACAGACAACCATTCACACTCACAGTCATCTGATACATTTAACGTTAGCTATTTAAACTATTTATCCATTACTTTTATTTAACTGTTTCAACAGTTTCTCCACAGCAATTTCAACCATGTATCCCTTACCAGTAGGCTACTTTTAGCTATTGTTTCTCATTTGACCCAAAATTATGAACTTTTTTTTCTCCTCACAGAAAAAAAAAACACTTAAAGCTCAACAGTTTTTTCATTCTTAACAATAGAATGATGCTCTTCTACTATAACTTTGAAATAAAGGACTGATATGTGTGAGAGAATACTGTACCTCATGTACCTACCCACAGAGAACATACTTAGGAGCTCTCTCTGGGTGTATAAGGCCCAGATGGCTTTGATGGCTCATATCAACAGCCCTGCATCCCCGTATTCCCACAGCAACCCCCACATGACACCCCAGGGGACACGATCTCCAAGTCCACAAAGCTCATGTAGACAGCTGCCTCCACAATGGAGGCTTTGAACATTGCCCACTCAGTTTCAATTTCTCCAGCTTCCCCAAGAATGAAGGAAAACTCCCTCTGGAAACGAGCGGTGAGGCCCTCCTGAACTGGGACCAGCCAGACATTCCCAGTTCACCCTAACTACACATTCAGCCTGGTCTGGGAACTCCTCTGGATCCCCCAGGAGAAGATGGTGGACAATTCCCTAACCTTCCACCAGCCACTGTGACTCAAATCCCGATGAGCCAATTTCAATCTCAAAATCAGGATTCTCTTTTCAGAATTAATACAATATTTATATAAATAATTATATGATTTTAAGCAACAGCTCCAAGTTATCTTTTTTTGTGAAATTAATCACACGTACATATTTCTCCATGCGTCCAATGCTGATCAGAAATGGCAGCAGTGTCAGAGGTTGACACTTAAACCACACATTAAGTCCTCTGCTGTTTATTTCTTAACTTTTCATGTTTTATTGAACTTAGTATTTCAATAGATGAAGGATTTCTATTATGTTTGAGAAAATCGAACCTAATCAGGTCATGGTTCTCTGAAAGAACAAAAGGTTACTTCATTAAGTTTCTGTAAGAAACAAAACAAAATGTGGACATACTGCGCACACACCTACAGAATCACCATGGTGACATACTAACATCATGAGCCTTGGTGGGGAAATATAATAGACCCAACTGGAACCAGAATTTTTTTTAGAGCAAATAAAAAGCATCAAATTGATGAAGCTTTTATGAGGCTAGGAAGGTTTAAAGGGAAAAGCATAAAAAACAATGCTGTTCTTATAATGTAATTCGCTAAGTATTGATTTTCCAAAAATTATTATGGAGGATGTTTGCTGAACGACCATCATGATTTGAGGTCACTTTAGTCACCATTTTATTTACCACTACAGTTCATCAATGGACCTGTGAACATTTTTGCTTTTATTAAAAGAGATACTGAAAAACTTATGAGCTCAGACAGGCGCTAATAGCTCGATAGTGAGATAGAGGCAGATAGATGGAGATGGAGAGAGTGAGAGTGAGAGAGAGGAAGATAAAGTGAAGCTAAGCCGGGGCTCCGAGGGCCGGCCAGTGATTAAGGGATGGGAGGGATGAACACCAGCCACTGAGGGACTAGTGTCTATCTGTGTGAGTCCATGTGAAAGCGGGGCTGAGGAAAAGCTCAGAAACAAGAACCCACTGTCACGGTATCTTAGCAACCGTCTCTGTCTCCCAGGTGACAGGGACTGACATCACTTCCTGTTGGTGAATGTGCATGTGTGTGTACACAGTGTCCAAAGTGTAAAAAAAAAAAAAATGCACAAACCGATACGTGAACGTGTCACGAACATACGTGTGAGGTTGAGCAAAGTTCACCCGTGTCACTCTCCTCAGCCGGCTCGGCTATACAGCTTCAGCACCCATCAGTCATCATCAGGTACATGACAGGATAGTGTTTGCTGGTGTGCGGGATTTAACTCGCATGCATCGTGTGTGTGTGTGCATGCAAGAGCACGTTCCGAAAGCAGACTGTGGGCATATATATGGAGTGTTTGCCATGTGCGCATGCGGTCAGCCTGATTGTACGTTATGCCAAGGGAAACATGGCCAACTGATGCCATCTGGTAGGACTACTTGGCACGAGGGGACTCTCTATGGTTCCACGACATATTGGAGTAGTTAAAATTAACACTGTGACACTATTTGGCAGAAAAAGACACTGAACTATCTATTACTGAGTCTATTTCAGTCTCTCTCTCTCTCACCTTAAGGGTCCAAGCTGCATTCACACAGGGGGAGGCAGGACGGTGGAGACTCTGGCTGGCCGTCACAAGCACAAGTGCAACAGCAAAACCTCTTCACAATGAAGACAACTTCTTCAGTGCTCAATACTCCATCATTTTATTTTATCCTAATAAAACATCTTTATCAATAATAATAATAATAATAATAAAAAAGAAACCTAACAAAAAAAGATAAAAATTTCAATTAAAAAGGAAAAATAACACTATTTGGTTACAATGATAAAATTCTAAAAAAAAAAAAAAAAAAACTTATAGAAAAGTAGAGTCCAGAAGCATAACATAATTGACTGTTTCCACTGGTTTGGCTTCATCCGGTGAGTAGCATGAAGGATTAGCGTGCTGTCGGTTTGACCATTTACATGAAAAACTAATGCTTGCATTGTCTGCCCCTAATTAACTTCAGCTGCTCAGTCCCGTAGAAAACCCCCCCGAAACTACTCATGATTTGTTCCTTAATTATGTTGAACATTTGTAGCAATAAAGCAACAGAGCGGATACATGTGTCCAAACTGGCAAATGGCTGATGAGATTCAACTAAAAATCCTGTTTCTGACTCCACAACGCTCAGATAAGGTCCATGAGAAGTTCGTCCTCCATGACACTGGAGACACTGGTCATCCCGGGCTGGGGTACAGCACCTCTCTGACCTCCAGACATCAGCATCTGACCTGCACACAAGTTTGGGATGTTTGGGAGGGGGTGAAGAGAGAGGAAGAGATTTAAAGATTTAAATTATGGATTCTCTTTATTTTTTTCAGAATTGATACTTTCCATAGAGAATGTTTTATAGTTTTGAGTACGTTTAAGTGTTATCCTTAATTAAACACACAGTAAGCACGATGAATTCTGGATTTGAATTGCAGTTTAGTCATGCTTTGCCCCTATATCTGGAAACTATATTTATATTACTATCATACCACACATTTTCAAGCGTGTTTTTTTTCTCCCATGCAGCCATCTGTTTCCATTCATTTTGTTAGGGAGGTCAACTTAGAGGCACTTGAGATTTGATTGACATAGGTAAACACCAAGGTACTTTACTGTTGTGTACCGTACAGTGATTTGAAATGTTTACATCGTGCATAAATGTGTTGCCTCAAAGCTCAGACACCCGGGACTTCTAAGTCAACAATGATGTATTCCTGTTCTATTTTGTCAGAAAATCAAACCTGAGCAACAAATGAAGAGCAAATCTAGACGAGCATAGTGTGAACATGGCTGTTTCTTTCTTTGAAGTAATTATTCACACATATTGCTCATAATAAACACAAATGAACATGCATTACAATCGAATGATACCACTGGTAGTGTCGGGGCAGAGGTGAACTGCAAAGCGTCTGTGTTCAAAGAGCGAGGTGAAAAAGATTTAGAATACAGTATTTGAATTGTCTTTTGAGGAAATGCAGTGCGAATCACCTGTCAAAACACAAATGGCAACCAATGACTGACAAGGGGCCTCTCTCACTGGCTGTAAGTCATCCTCAGCGCACAGGACCATGCTGCAGGACCATAGTCTGGCCACCAAAAGGACATTGATCTTTTAACAATGGAGATCTTCAAAGTTGGAGCTTCAAATCAATATATAAATGCACCAGAAGTTTTGTGATTTTTTTCAATCAATGTGCACAAAAATGAAGTAATATATAAAGAAATTTGGGCAGCATGCACACTGGGATGGAATATCTAACTCAAGCATGTCTGCAAGTTTTGTTAGATACAGATGGCTGCATGTGAAATTAGAAGAAAAAAACATTGTTTTGTAAAAATGTGTAAAAAATAAAAATGTAATGTATGTATGTAAAATTGGCATGAATTGGTAGTAAATGGGATAAAAAGAACTAAAATTGCTCTTTAAGGCCTTTCTACATTTATCTTTGGATGTCTGACTAAGAAACTCAATTTTTATCAACATGAGTTTTTGAATTTTTTTTTTATTCTTTTGGATATCACCCTTCAAAGAGTGAATTTTCAGACCTATATTCTAAAAGTTTGGTCAACTTGAGTCACATGTTTCTGAACTCTTTCCACCTCTGTGGGGGGTGCTTGCTGACCTCCCAAGGGTTGCCTCCACTGGCCCTGCATTTGAGCCCCCCCTCCTGGTGCCGGATGGACCAACTGCTGCCCTAAACCCTGGTGGGACATCATGCCTGACATGTGAGACACTCCACCCTGCTGCAAAGACACAGAGACAGAAGAGCCACGTTAACCTCTACACAATCTCACACTCCCAGAAGTTACTGTATGAGACATTTACTACAGGCTGATTCACTCAGCCATTTGTTGCACTCTTACTGGCTGCTGTTGGCTGAGGAGAAGACTACGAAGCTGTGGATTGGCTCCAGGGTTTGAGAGGCGGAGTATGGGACCCTGGGGCTGCGCTTGTCCGCTTTGTGCGACCTGATTGGGTGGAGCGCCGCTGACCGGCGGCTGTTGGTTGGCTGGTCCGGCTGCTCTCATCGTCATCTGAAGGAAAGTTTAAGATGTCGTATAAGAAAACCAATTATGACCTACTTCTAAAAAACAGAAAAATAGAACATACAGATACCAAGATTAAAATTTCCTGTAGATTTTGGTTACTGGTCAAAAATTTGAGTAAGTGGTTACGTCCTGTCAGGGCATTTTTAGAAGTGATTGTCACAAGTCGACTTGCATATGTTGAAAATAATTCTTTGTTGGTTTTATATGGAATACAGGAGTGTTTACCACCTTAAGGCTGGTATTAGTGAAGCTATTGTCTAAGATGTTTTAGATGACATCAATGCAGCCTTGGAGTATAAACAGGAACAGTTATACAGGGTGGAAGTGAACCATCATGTTTGGAACAGGTCTATCTGTGCTGTTGGTTTTGTGCTCGTCACTTCATGCACAATGCAAGAGTTCCTATTCAATAAAATATACAAACGAAGGCATGCATGTTATAAATGAGATATGCTACAAGAGGAACATTCAATAGGGACGGGTAGTCGACACATGCTGATAGGAAGTTAGCTGTCTGCCAGCCTGATGCTGAGCAGTGGAATGGGTCTGACAGTGCGTCTGTGTTTTTCTACATGTATAACACAGGATTCCTAAAAAAAGACAGGATGTCCACAAAGACTGAAAATGAGTTTAACACCATTCAAAATAAACGCAGAAAAAAGCAGCTTACTTCTTATTTATGGTTATTACTGACACTATATCTATATGGGCAACATAAAACAAGGACAGATAAAGGACATTGTGTTGGAAAATGTACATTGTACTGATAAATCTGTCGTGTGCTAATCTATGTAGTTCAAGGAAACTTATCATTTGCACAGTGGAAAAAGATAAAAACCTATAACTGAAAGATGATCTAAAAAAAAGCCCTTAAAGTAATAGTAGTAGGAAAGTACCCGTGGACACCTTGAACACATGTTGGTTGTATGTTAAGAGGCTACTGCGGTCTCACCATGTTGTTCTGCCTCTGCTGCTCCTCCATCATTGAGACCTGACTAACAGGGGGTATGCCCACCACCACAGACTGGACACAGGACAGATCAGAGAGAAGGAGGAGGGGGAGGAAGAGTGTGAGAAAACAGTGGAGGAAAGGGTTACCAGTAAGGCATGCAGAGATCAGCGGGCACCAGGGCAGTAAAAGGTGTCAACAACAGGCAGCGTGAAAAAGGGAAACTGGTGTGAAACCCCAGGCAGACATGCCAGCACAGAGATGGTTCATTTACCTGCTGCTGGACGTTGCCGTGTGAGACAGGAATGGGGCCAGGTGGCCTGTTGAGGAAGTTCTGGTTGGGGGCGACCTGACCAGGCTGCATCGGACCTGCTCCTCCCAACTGCTGCGTAGAAACAGAGAGAAAGTGAAACAGCAGAAAGTAGACTTTTTCCAACGGTGTCATACGGAACATTTTATCACCTTTATATATCGACTCAGCATGCACACGCTTCTCTCTCACCTCTGCTTCACCTCTATACTCATTAACACCTTACAGAGGCCCTGCAGTACAAACGCATTGTTTTTTCCTCTTGCTTGTCCTGTGCTTAGGTTAAAGACTGAAGGTGGCTAACCGCTTTGCTCCAGAGCACCACAACCGTCAAAGAAGAGGAGAGCATCATCCTCACTGTGGTCTGTCCACAAACAAGCACGTTCTATGTAGGTTTGCTTGAAAAAGAGATTTTGATCTCAATGAGACTGTTTGGATAAAGAATTCAATACATAAATAGTCACAAGCCCATAAGTACATTAAAAGCTTTACTGGTCGCTGTAATTGGTCTTTCTCATACTAGCCCTTAAAGAGATCCCTTCAATTTCAATGTGAGCGACGGGGACAAAATCACCAGCCATCGTTTTGTGCAAAAATTTATTTTGAGGTTCAGCTGAAGCAAAGATGAGGCTTCAGCTGTCTGAGTTAGACAAATCAAGAGGGTATCTTCCGAGGTTAAAGTCTTTTTAGCACCACATTTTCTCTGAATCTTTGCACGAAAGGGGGCTGTGGATTTTGTCCCATGTCAGGTCATGAAAAAGTGTAAACCTATCCTTTAAAAATTAATTTGAAAAAATCTGAAACTACAACCCTCTGATTTGATATTTGGATATTCTTGTATTGTTATGATCAATCCATAATCTGTATTTTCAGTCCACATATTTTCCGCATGTAATGGGTGTTTACGGTGTTAACAACCTTGAGAGTGTTGGGCTGAAACCAAATATTCACTTTGTTCATGAGTGTGCAGATGGAAAGCAAAAACAAACATGGATGTGATGATACACCGGTAGAGACTTAACTTCAAGCACCACCTGCTGCACTGTTTGATGCTTCAGATTTCACGGTTTAAAAACAAACTGAAGCTTGATGACTAAAACTGTTAGCAAAGTCTAAAGAGGAAAAAAAGTCATATACAATATCCATCCGGAGTTAAATGCCGAGGAGGAAGAAAAGAAGCAACCTGTTGCTTTACCTGCCAGCAGATTCTGCAGACACACCTGCTAGGTAGTTTCTGATTATTCAGAAATATAACTCGAAAAAGGTACACTGACCCCATTTCACATTTTATTTGCACACTCCTGTACTTAAAATCGCAATATGGAGACTGCTTAAAAAGGCAACATATGAGGCAGCAGTTAGCTGTGCTGTGGTGGCTTGTGTGTTTCTACACTGAGGGAGAGACGGAGAGGAATGAGGGGTGTTTCATCCCTCCTCTAAAACACAAATTATTAACTAGACTCAGGGAAAAATAAAGCGATAGAAAAACACCTTCACTCATCCATCTTGCTGAATCTGAACAAATCACCACTGCGCTAATGCACGGTGTGTTTTCTGACCAACTATAACAGCGCAACACACAGCTTTAGGTCTTTTGAGAACATTAACAAACCAGCTGCCTCTTTCTCTCTTCTCCTGTCAATGATTTATCTCCCGTCTTTAACCCAGTAACCTGTAAAATCCCCGATCACGATTTAGGGCCTGCATCACTTTTCAGGGGTGAAATATTCAATTTTGTCTTGCTGTAAAAGAGAACAAACTGGTTCTTGAAGAATGCCACTCCAGCTCTTTGCACCGAGAACCCTGAACTACTGGTCCAAATGGAAATTTTAATTACGTTAAGATTGCTGTAGCGCGTCCCTATTAGCAATGCAGCACTGAATATGTGATGATACACAAGAGCCAGAAAAAAAAAAAACTTCATTACAATTTCATGTCTTGTGCGTTCTCTAAATGCCCTGATGCTCATACACACACACACACACACACACACACACGGCTTCAAGTTACATATACTGTAGGGCTGACGTGCTTCTGCGAAGACATAAAATTAGAAGGGTGAGTAAACAAGCGCCGTCGCCGCTGATGAGAGCACACTGCGAAGACAAAATTGTAATCTAACTCATGTAATCCAGACAACCAGCTTCATTTTTAAATGGGAGACTTGCTGCTTCTCTGTGACTGGATGCTGCATTGTTTCAGAGCTACGCAGCGTCCCTCCTCACTGGATGCAATAAGCTGGAGTGGAGCCCTGTGATGGAAAAGACAGCTAATCCAGAGGACACATTTTAAATCACCCTGTCTCCAGGGATGAAGATGAGCAGAGAGGGGAAGTGAAATCTCCATGTCATGTGGACAAGGCAGCAGCATTTGTAACCTGTAATGAACTCGGAGACAAGAAGTGGTCTACCTTTAGCAGCGAGGCTGGAAGGAGAGGCCCTCGTCTCTAGATTTTCCTGATCCCGTCCCTAAAGATTGGCACACACACCACTCCATGGCGTCTGCTACAGCGTGACTCATGTAATGTTAACATCTGTGCAGCCGGAAGTTTAAAAATGCATATCTAACCGTGTTGGGCTTTGTTCAATGCCGACTCTACAACTTTCCACCGTTTCATACTATAGCATAGATGGCGGAGCAACTAGTGTGCTTTTTATGAATTTTGATTTGATTATGATATGATTGTGTTTTTATGAAGTAATCAACTGACAAGGACGCATGAATGTATTTTTTAACTAATGGGATGGCATTACACTGCACTAGTAATGTAAAACAAGACAGAGGCTGCAACTAACATTAACATTATTTTCAATATTGATGAATCTGCTGATTATTTTTCCAAATTTTTTGAAAAATGCTCATCAAATCGCTTGTTTTTTACACCTTAATGCATGTTAACACAGTATATTTACCATAAACAATAACCTATCACAGTACATAATGCACAGGATGCAACCAATTCAACATAAAGAGTGCACACGGTATGTGTTGCACCTATATTTCCCTCACTAAAGCAGAGATAATGAGGTGGGAGAGCAACAGCCAGATAATGTTGCAGTAGGAATTTAGCTAATGCTAGCCCCATTAGCCTCTACCAGAGTGAGAGACGTTAGTGGCTGCTGTGAAGATACTGGACGTGCTAAATGAAATGTCAATAACAATGCACCTTAATGCCGTAAACAATGCACCTCAATTCCCCAGTGCTGCTCTATAATGCCTGCTCATTATCACCTCCTTTTGGTCTCCCCGCTCCACACTGAAACCTTCCTCTCTTCCCACCAGCCCCCACTCTCTCCTCCTGGCTATCACCACTCACCGCTCTGTGCTGCTGGACCTGCTTGTGGTTGGTGATGACTTGCCGAATGCCGTTGACGAAGCCGCTCTGGTCGTTGGGGATGAGGCCCATGAATATTCTCTTCTTGGATGAGTAGAGCAGCATCAGCACCCGCACTTCACAGGGCGAGGTGGTGTGGGGGAAGTGGACGCAGCCGGCCTGCAGGGAGGGGTCACAGGGCAGATTAAGACCTTGACATGGGAGCCTGTTGTAATTATGGGATGGGCTCGGGCTTGGGGGACATAACTTACTCCAGAGCTTCTTTGCCCAATCAAACATATCAGTTTTATAAATTGAATGCAAATGGTATTAACTTAATTCATACTGTGCTTTCTGGGCCGTAAATCAAATTCAGGCAACGAGGCAGAGCCCCAGCCGGATTGAATACTATTAATGCCTCTGCTATTTCTCAATGGTATTACCTCATTAACAATGCACCACACTGACAAAACCCCTATTCTGGAACTGAATCTAAACAATTAAAGGTTTTTGTCTGAGCTGATGAAAAAGCATGTTTAAAATTAAAATCATACTATCAGGCTTGAAGGTGACTAAATGTATGGCCTGGAACCCCCTCTAGAGTCTTTAACACAACACTGCAACACAGCTTCATGCTCAGTCCAACTACTGGACAGAGGTGGGACCTGCACTCAGTTGCACTCATGGAAAATGTATTGAGGTGTACTGAATGATGGATATGATTGGGGACATGGAGGGAACACACGTCTTAATCTCAGGAAATAGAGTGCTTGAAAACTTACAAAGCCATTGGCCATAATGCGGTACAGGCCTTTCAGCGACTCCATGTCTTTGTTGGTGAAGAGAAACTGAACCATTCGGGAGTTCCTGAAGAGGTGACCTAAGGTCGTCTGCAGAAGGAGCGGGCAAGAGAGGACTTTGTTATGCATCATTCATAAAAGAAGCACAACACTTTCACACATTTAAAAAATGGTCTCACCAGTAGTTGCTGTGGAATCAGCTGCATGATGAGCTTCTGTGGCCACTGGTCTGTGTTTCTGTTTATAGACACAATGGCAGCAGGTAAACTATGTGCACGAGAAAAAAAACACCTCTTTAGATAAAGTCTATAGTGTTTGATTGGCTACTCACAGATTTTCCCCTTGGTTAACATGCACTTGACATGGCAGAGATCGTGTGAGTTTGGTGGTTGAATCCATAGAAGAGGCTTTAGGCTTCTGCAGGAAAGGGGGGGGTGAGGAGTGACACAAACAGAAGAGGAAAGTTAGACAAAAGAACATCTGGAGCACATGGCAAACAACTTCAAAATCCCACATGATACCTGTTAAGTAATCTTTACAATACTGACCCTATGACCAAACTAAATAATAAACAAAGCAGTCAGAACCACCATACTTTCAATTCAACAAGGTAATTGTAGTGTAAAATCAGTTATATAGGATCAGCCTTTTGATTGACTTCACTAAGCCTGTACACTGCTGTAACTAGGCAAAAGGTCAAGCTCTTGCAAAAACATGTTTTCCTGTGTCTTGTGTTAAGAATAGATAGAATGAATGGGTCTCTGTTTTGTTCAAGGTTAAGGGAGTATATCCTGCTCTGCCTAAAGAATAGATAAAACACTGTCAAAATTGTATAACAGATTATGCATTATGAAGAAGTGTCAGGATTTTCCCCACTCTGCAGACTGGGTGCCTCATCTCTCGAATAAACAGACAAGGAACTCAAGAAATCAGTCTCTTCTAACTGCAGAGGCACTGCATGATATGGGGTGCATGGGTTGCTGTTGTGATCCATTACACCCGTGGTGTCTCTTTCTGGAGATGCTCTGGGAAGGAACAACTGCAGGGACGACCCAGGGCATGCTGGGGGATTACATGTTCCAGCTGGCCTTGGAGCAGTTGGAGAATATTGCTGAGGAAAAGGACATGTGGGGGCTTGCCTTATCACCCTTTTGCCACTGTGACCCCAATCAGGACAAGCAATTAAAAAACGGACGAATGGATGGATTTTTAAAGACCTGCAGATAACCTGTTCCTCAGTAAAACGTCAAGAATGAAAGAAAAAAGAAGTACTTTCTAAGCGCATCAATGGCTGCAATCCCACTGGGAAAACCGCCAGCGCGCTTCATCTTCAGGGCATCAATGCAGGATCAATGATCAATCAATCACATATTAGTCAGGCCTACTGTAGTCCCTGTGCTGTCCATTACAAATGTATTGTGCTGGCCTTTCTCTGCAGACAAATGGGTTATCTATTTCCAGGGCTTGCTAGAATGAAAGGGAGCCTGAGATGTGAACAGTAACAAAACAATCCTATCATAAAACACATCTACCTTAAATCAGTGGCGGATTAAAAAAATAATGTCAGCAAAACCATTCTGGAAAGTTACCCCACATTTTAGACAACAAAAGCTTTCCGGAATTAACAGATTGAAATTCAGCCAAAACAGAGCGAACCATATTGATAACACTGTACTCGGAGCGAGCTCCAGCCAAGTGTGCTGGCATCCCTTGTGAGAGTTTTTATCAACAGCCGTTTCTTCAAACGAGTTTTAGTGTCTGTAGTGTAATTCTCTTCAACATTACAGATTACTCCAAAACAGAATCACTTACAGAGCTGAAAGCCTAATGAGGGAACGGGAGAAGGAAATAGCAGATTAAGAGCAATGTTTTCGTGCTCCTAATCTGTCCACTCAGGGTTGCTTGTGGCTGTACATGCTCACAGGCAAGATTTAGAGTTTCCTGAGCTTCCCACTTTTATTCCTGTCCATTTAACGGATTTAGATAATTTTGACAAACACAAGGGGGAGGATGAGACTATAGTCAATAGAGGCGATTGATCCGAGTCTGTCCACAAACAAACACTTGAAGGCCTCATGAGTGTCGCATAAAAGCCATTAACATCCATTTTCCTGGCTCAGCACAGCAACTGCAAACTAAATCGATTTGACCTTGAGCTAAAGCAATAGTAGTAGGACGGTAAAATAATGTGCAATTAATCATACTGTACAATAATCAATGACAGGTGGTTTATAAAGACTCACAACAGTGATATGTTAGACAGTGGTGATGATCACAGTATGTTAGCAGGGCAGAGGCTCCCGACTCCAGTTCTAACAGTTCCTACTAACCACTTAACATTCGGTTGTCAGTACTATAAGTGATTCGACTGCAGGGATTGATCTGAACAACACTTTCTCTTAAAGGTTTCTAATATTGCTTTACTTTACAGCTTTATTTTCAGGGCACCAACCATTCAAAAGCAGACCTTTTACTAGGTATTACCTCTTGCCACTCCAGAACACCGGTCCATGCTACAATCTTATTGGCCACACTTTGTTGCTGTACAATTGGATTTGTATTGCCCGGAGGTCCAGATACACCAGGCTGTCAAGAAAATAGAAGAGGAGCGGGTTACATGTAGTGTACTAGTACAATTTAATCCCTTTACCAGTTGGAAATACAAGTTGATTCAAAGGAAAAAACACAGCCTAATAGATGATTTCCATTAAGTGAATAATATAAAGCATGTAATTCTGTACATAATTCAACTGGAACATCATTAAATATTAGATTTGGCAATTTAATCTTTATCAACATGAGATTCACAAGTATGTTGTACTACTAAGAAGAATGAATGAATGAATGAATGAATGAATGAACTGGAAAACAGAGGAAAAAACAACACTGACTATACCCACAATGATTTTCTAGGGAAAAGGGAACATCTTCTGGTTTTGATCTGATAGTAGTACTTACATTTAAAATTCATTTTGATATTAGACTTCAGACAGTGTGTTAGTCTGCAAACTCAGCTCTAGGCTGCTGGCAGTACAGCATCACAGACTCAAGTCTCGGTTCTCTGATATCTAACTTTAGCATTTGAAAATATTAATCTGATTTAAACATTGATAGTGTTTACAAGGGGGGTGAGAATACCAAATCAAGTCTTCAGCTGAGTGCTGTGAGTTATTTAAACTCCACAGAATGTTGGCTCTGATGTATGGTGCCTTCAAATGGGGTCATGTTTACCGTGTTCACGAGTTGAGCCCATATGAACGCCCCCCCCTCGTGGTATTTACGACCTTGTAAGTGGGAAAGTTTCTGAAAGCTCGGAGTCCACGACTTGTGACGTGTTTGTTGACGTTGTCAGAAATGGAGGAGGCCATGGAAGTTAATTTTTTTTGGTGCATAATAAGTTAATATATTGTAAATTTTAGTCGTATATTGTTTTTCTTCATAATTTTATGAACACAAAACATTATGAACTACAATTTAATACAGGGTTAACTTCCATAACGTTGACATTGAAATTCTAAATCAGCATTAGAATGATGCGCAGCTATTTTATTTTTGCATGTCTATTTAGCCTGTTTAAACCTGGTATTTCTGCACAGAGGTCGTGTTGCTCTGGCTCTATCTGTTTGTGGACGCCTGGAAGCTGCTTGACATCCACCTGGATCCATCTCTTCATATATGTTCACATTATATGCATCCATTTTTGTCATATGGATTGTCTATATTGTATTTTCATTATGTTGTTGCTCTGTCTGTACACACAACATCTATTGCACGTCTGTCCATCCTGGAAAAGGGATCCTTCCTCAGTTCTTCCTGGGGTATTTTTTCCATTTCTTTTCCCTGTTAAAATGTTTTTTTGGTTACGTTTTTCCTTAACCGATGAGAGGGTCGTACTGTAAAGGACAGAGGGTGTTGTATCCTGTACAGATTGTAAAGCCCCCTGAGGCAAATTTGTGATTTGTGATTATTGGGCTATACAAATAAAATTGACTTGACTTAATTGTGTATGTCTAGTCTTGATCTCAAGGCAGTTCATCTAAACATGTTGGTGGACTCAGGACACCCATTTAACACTGACAAAAGCTTGGTTGATGGGATAAATGATGCAGGCTCAATAAATAAGTGAAACAGAAAACAATTATTTTGAAAATGCAATATGGTGTCACTTGATGGACCAGGAGGGAAAGATTTTGGTTAAGACAAGCTGAATCTGCACATAAACTGTAATCTAATTTGAATTTACAGTGCCAGAGATGCAACAAAGCCTTGGTTGGGATTTTAAACTGTAACTATAGCACCCCCTTAAGACAATTAGTACAATTCTGAAAAGGTTATAATGCAGTAAAGAGATGCCACAGTTCTACAATAGCTAAACATGCATGTCGGATATTCTGAAACCGAATATTACGTGTGTATTGAAACACACTTCCTTGCAGTGTTTATATAAACATATTATGTTCTGTATTATTAAAGGAATAGCTGGAATAGCGTTAGATGAGAAGACACCACTCTGGTATCACTCTCGTATGTTTCCATTAAATGAGAAGCTACAGCCAGCAGCCACTTAGTTTAGCTTAGCACAAAGACTGGAAGCAGGGGGAAACAGCTAGCCTGGCTCTGTCTACTTATCAGGTTACACATCGAGTACATAATGGTTACATTTTCAGCTACGAAAACAGAAAATGGAAAACTTCCATTAAAAAACAACAATAAAACTGATAATATGGGTATTATTGGTCTTGATTATCATAACTTACCATGATGGGCTGTGCTGAAGGACCTATGGGCTGATTCACGGGGGGTTGCTGCTGAGGTGGTGCCTGCGCCTGCTGGTTGGGTTGCTGTACTGGGGGTGGGACTGGCTGATTGGGAGCAACTTGTTGCTGTTGCATCAAGGGCTGTGTTGATGTAGTGACTGTTATAAGGCTGGGTGAATTGAGCTTCACCCCAGCAACTGATGGGATGGTTGGCTGACTGGGGAACGAAGGACCTTGATTGACCATTCCCGGGACTGGAGAAGGCAGAGCGAACAAAAGTCAGAACAGATACCAAGTTTAAAATCCTACAAGGCACATAAAAAAAATAAATCCATTCTGACCTTTATTTCCGGTTACTTTTAATCTTTACTAATCTAAAGATCCTGTTATTATAGTCCACTCCTGGTGAGAGCATCTAGTAAATACCAAAAAAGGACAGCAATACTATCTTTGGAAAATTGTTTTCCAGAAAAAGTGACAAGTGCAGACACAGTCACACATACAGTATGCAGACAGAAACCACGCAACTAAAAGCTTGGCTAACATAAATTGTTCACAAAAGGCCCACAGAGTCCACTGGTAACTCACAGCGACTCTTCTGGTTGTTGGCTGCCTCCACGGCCATCTGTGCAGCCACCTGAGCAGCAGTCATGGGGGCCGGATTCTGTCAGCAAGCAGATTAAAGGAAGACAATGCTGGGTAAAACGTTTTAGGGAAGGAGCATAAACACCACTGTCTGAAACGGAGCCAAAAGCAGGCGGCAGGAATTAGTCTCCAGGCAGCCTTACGCTGCGTGGCCGCTTGCCCATTACCTGATAAGGGTGGGTTGTGTTCATGGGTGGAGGGGGCTGTGAAGCTCCACCAAGAGGCGGAAGAGGCTGACTAACAGGCAGCGCCTGAGGAGGGAGGACAGGTTTGAGCGGCCCAGGTCCCCCACCTGAGGAAACAGACACTGGAGACAGACAGTGGGATGAGCTTAACAGTTTTACACAGTCCTGAGATGTAAACTTAAGGAGGCTTCCAATGTAAGAGTAAAACGGTGCTTCACTAAACGTGACGGATAAGACATATTTACCAAGGAATCCATGCCTCCTCACAGAAAGGTAGCTCAAATCTTTATTTATGACTGCTGAAGCTACCGCCAACTAAAGAATGACTTCACATGACCAATCACATCACCTCCTGCTGCAGTTAACACATGTGAAATTAGCAGCTAGTATCTTGCAACCATATGGAAAGTCTGCTGCTGGTAGAGGAGGTGTCTCAGAGAAAACAAATAATAAAAAGGGCAATTTAGCACCACACTGAAAAGCACAGACAAAAAAAAGATAAAAAAAAAGATGCGTGGAAGGAGATAACACACAATGCCAGTGTTACACCCTTAAAGAGACATCGACAACTTCTCCCTCGTCATATCCTTTTTTCAATCCTTTGAATTTGTCTTTCCAAACTGGTGTATGATAATTTATCCTTTTGATTTGGTTCTCCAATTTGTCCAATTATTTTTAATTCCCTTCTGTACAGTGGATGGACATAAGCAACATTTTGACTAGCAACAGAGGCTTCTTCCTTTGCATTGGGGGGTAGAAACACTTTCTTTGTTCATCTGAGTTAGTGGGTGCAATACCATTTTCGTCCACGGGGCGGTATTCTTGCACTACTTGTTGAGGCTGGGACTCATCTCTATCGCCATATTCCTCTTTTAGGTCGTCAATTTTGTCATTTAAGCGCAGTAATACAGACATTCCTTCGTCCTCTCGTGAAGTAACATCTTCCCCTTCCAGATACTGGAGAATATGCCTCCTCAGCTTACGAGGAAAGTCTTTGTCACTCTTATCCACAGTTAGACCGAGTGCTGCGCATAAGTCACTCAACTCCGATGCTGTCAGTGTCAGTAACTTTACCTCTATCTCTCCCACAACATGTTCCCAATCGGGCGACATCTGTTGTGCTTTGGACATGATGTCAAACTTGTATCTCCACTGCGGTATTGACGACGTCGGTCTGCTTGGCTAGCCGCTAACGCTAGCTCTTGCTGTGTTGTGGCTCATGACTTGTCTTGCTTCGCGATGAACTGCAACCGGGATTTCATCACGCTGGTTGCACGCTGTTGCACCCTTAAAGAGACATGACTCCGTCTTCCTTTTGGCAACTTGTATTCTTCCCAGTTCTGTTGAAGTTATCTTTACACGAAGCAATCAGAACCGCTCGCACACAAACGTAAACAACAAGCATGTTTTTTCTAATCGCTACTGCGCTGACTGATGACATCATCACACCGTGAACTTTGAAATAATAACATTGCGCTGACTGATGACATCATAATACGTTTTTGAATTTGCATTTACTGCAGCCATCTAGAATCATAACCGGCTACACCTGACCACCTGCACCAGCCAGCCGCTAACTTCGTCTGGTGTTTAATGCTTAGCAAGTAGCAGTACAATTTATTTTATCAGGGGCATTTTGATAGAGGTTAGTAAAGATTGGGTAATGCATATATGAGTGACTGTTATTCTAGTGCTTAAATTCTGGGTTGTGAGACATATCTTTTGCCATCTGTGGGGTTTCATGATAGTACATACTATAAGTATTGTTAAACATATCTTCACAGTCTAATGCAATTCTATTTCTTTCAGAAAATATTGTGGTGGAATTACGAAAAACACATAAGAGAAACAAACTTCTATGAAACCGATCTCGTGGATCTGATGGACTTTATTGACACGGAATAAAGCCGAGGCAATCTGCAGAACAGTCTGAGTGTGAATGGTCAGACATCACGTTTTGTACACAGACATTTATGATGGTACAAATATCCTTAGGTCATGTGTCGGTATGCCCTAACATTAGTTTATGGCATGTGGAAGATGTGCTTGTCCTTTTGGACAGTCATTTGAGGACACGGTAGTCATTTAGAACCAACTCCTGTCAGGTCCCCTTCTCCAACAACTTAATGATTAAGTGATTTCACAACAGTCTAGTGCAACAAGTTTGTCAATGCCTCTGTATATTACTATAATATCTAAATTGATTTGGACAAACTGATCTGAGCGCAGTGGCCCTCACACAAACAAATGAATGATGTTTCTCACCTGGAAGCGAGATGCCTCTTACTAGAACCATGTGGAAGGGGTCCTGACTGTAGTCTGGGTGGGGTTCAACTGCACCTCCTACTGGAGACGCCCGCTCAAACAAAGACCGTAGAGCGGGCAGTTTCCGAGGAGCCACCACAGAGAAGTGAATTCCTCTCTACAAAACATGAAAATGAAATACATGTAATGTTCATTTTGCTTTTTACCTAATCAAATAAAGTAAATCAAATACTAATATCACTGATACAGTACTACCTCAAATAATGACACAATTATATGTGTCATACCCAACTAAGCACCTAATAGAGACAATATAAGTGATAACTCACATCTCTGATGATTTTGACCAAGTTGTCTGCTGTGCAGCCGGTGTAGCTGACACTCTCCACAGCAGGAAGCAGGTATGGAGGAGAGTTACATAGCAGCACACACACTTTGTGGGTTTGACCTCTGGCAAAGGTAGAAAAAGAGAAAGCAAAAACATTTTCATCACTACTAGAGCCCATCTGAGAATAAATTACCGATTGAGTTGCTAACTTATTGTGGATTTTCAAAAAAAGGTTATATTTAATGTAAGAATTTAAAAGTCACAGGTCAACAATTTTGTCCATGAACAAGGTTCTGTTACCTTGATTGCTCACACAGATTTCATTACTTTATAATGACCAAACAGGATACACTTCCAAGCTGTAGTAGACTAAGTGTTAAATACTTTTAAGGGAGCAATTGCTTAGTAATGATCCCTCCATTGGTGGGCAGTGATTGTACTTTGAAAATGTTCCAGGGAATTAGTTAGCAGTGCGAAACAAAAAGACTGCCTTACATTTGCTCCCTCATCTTCTTAAAGTCATCAAAGAGCTGCAAGGCCACAGAGAGTCCCTCAGCAATTAGACTACAACTTTCTGCTCCACCTCCCATGAACCTGTGTGGAAAAAACAGAGTCATATTTAAGATTTGCAAAATCATTTATCTCTGTTGTGATAAAATAAAGCAAGGTTTAACCACAAGAATATCAACTGTGTAATAATCAAGTAAATCATGTTTAATAAGTTACTGTATGCTGTCGATCCACGAGACAAACTCAAAGGCAGAGCTGGTTGGTGCGTGACACTGGACATATGACTCAGGAGCACAGTCCACTGTGTTGAACACCACAAGGCCGTACTGTGTCCCTCCATACTAGAAGGACATAAGAAAGACAGGAATATTTATATTAGCAATATTAACACATCCTTTTCTAAAAAAAAAAATGCTTTTCTCATTAAAAAAGGGGGAAACACTCACATCTCCACCAAAATCTGTTTCTGCTGGGGGCCCTCCATTGAAAAATCTATTGTAAATAAAATCACAAATAAAACATATGCATTTAGACATGACAGTATGAATAATAAAGGAATATCTTAGCAAAGGAGGAGTGTCTTATTGTTCTTACTCAATAGCTGGCAGTATATAATTTTTCCTTAGAGATTCAAAGTAAGGTCCGAGGTTTGCCGTCCCTTCGATGACAAACACCACATCGGCCACCTGGTTGGTCCCAGGCTTAGTGGACGGCTCCATGAGTGCTGCACCTGCCACCGTGGATCTGGACAAGAAGAGGGGACAGATTTTATATTTCTATAAATGAGAGACCTCCATGGTATAGCAGAAAAACTATTATTAGGGCGTTTCCACTGCAGGGGCCTTATCTGGGTTTCAACCAGAAGAACTAGGGACTACATTTATTTCCTGAATTTAAGTTCTTAACTACAGTGCAAAGTCACACATCAACAGGGAGAGATGAGCAGCAGTACTTTACAAGCATCCAAGCTTCCCAATACTCATTACTACAGATTGCATAAAAAATCTGCAACTAAATTAGTAGGGACTTTTCTCTCAGGAATATAGAGAAAGAAACAACTGCTTTTGTTCCTTCCAGAACTTTTTACTTTCTTCTTTAGTTAACGTTATACATACAAAAAGCATCACACATGTAAATAGAGTTCAATCTTAATAATTCGATGCTCTCTTATTCCTGCAATATTGACACATTACACCGGTGGGTGACAGCAAGAATAAACCACTTATAAGGTAAGATTTGCCCTCAAAAAGTCATCATAGTGCACGTACACAGAGTTAAGTGGGCTTCCCTGGGCCATAAGCACACTTAACTCCAGCAAGCATTAAATGATCCCTCAGGTGCAATAGGATGACTGTCCTTTCGAGGGCAAGCCTACTGGATCTTATGCAATAACTACATTCATACTAGTGCAATAATTATATTCTGCACGACAATGTGGTGGCCAATGGACAGAGAAGTAAAAACAATAAGACAAAAAGGCAGGAATCTTCCAATCTAATAGACTTTTATGATCAAGTAATAAAAGCCGAGTCAGTCTGCAGAGCAACTGAAAAGTACTCACTGGGTTTCCCTTCTCATACAGTTCTTTTCAGTTGAATATTCCTACATATGCAAATAGGTGGACCTCTACACCCAGCGGTGTAAGAAGAAGGCCAACAGGATTATTACAGACCCCAACCACCCCAGCCACACACTGTTCTGCCTGCTTCCGTCTGGCAGACGGTACTGCAGCATCCGGTCCCACACAACCAGGCTCAGGGACAGCTTCATCCCGCAGTCCATAAACACTGCTGAACTCTTGAGCTCCATGAGCTCATCACTTGTCACTTTACCTTTATTTACCTCTACATACTTTACATCCAGTACTGTTTTACAAACAGTTGCACGTCTACACTCCTGTCTACACCTCTGTATATATTTAGAACTTCTCATAAATGGAGATGCACCAATACCGATAATGGATCAGATATCGGACCAATACTGACTCAAACAGCAGGATCGGTTATCTGTGACAATGGGGACGATATATTGAATTCAATTCTATGTTTATATACTATATACATTATAGACTGGAAATATAATTCCTGTTTAAGTTTTGCCCAATGTGTTGCTATATTAAAAAAGGTTTTAAAATTGAATTATAATTCCTTTTAATTTTGAAGTTTTTTTAACCAAGTTGGTGTACGATTTATTATTTTAATAATAAATATAAAACCCAATAAATGTATATCTATGTATTTATTTTTTACATTTTGTTTTAAAAAGTTATGAAAGCGATATTGAAGTCAGGCCTGATGTTATCTTACACATAAAAGATTGATCCCAGTCACTTGCAGACAGTGAGGCATACAGATTATTAATTAATTGGTATCTGATCGGTAGTTGTTATCAGCTGATACCTGAAGCCCAGGTATCACTATCGGTATCAGGACTGAGAAAGTTGGATCAGTGAGAGGCCTCCATGATATAGCAGAAAAACTATTACTAGGGCGTTTCCACTGCAGGGACCTTATCTGGGTTTCAACCAGAAGAACTAGGGACTACATTTATTTCCTGAATTTAAGTTCTTAACTCCAGTGCAAAGTCACACATCAACAGGGAGAGATGAGCAGCAGTACTTTACAAGCATCCAAGCTTCCCAATACTCATTACTACAGATTGCATGGAAAATCTGCAACTAAATTAGTAGGGACCTTTCTCTTTGGAATATAGAGAAAGAAACAACTGCTCTTGTTCCTTCCAGAACTTTTTATTTTCTTCTTTAGTTAACATTATACATACAAAAAGCATCACACATGTAAATAAAGTTCAATCTTAATAATAATTCTCTCTACTAATTACTACATACTACATTCATGTTTACACCTCTGTGTACATATAATACTTCTCATCATGCGTATGCATACTACATCCTGTTTACACTCCCATCTGAAATATTGTCTTCCACAAAATTACATTTACATTACTATTTTATATTTACTTCTGTTTATATTTATTTCAACTGCACTATTTTATGCCTTAGATTAATCATTTTGCTTTTACATTTACTTGTGTGATTTCCCCTTTTTTATATATATATATATATATACATATTTTATGAGCATTAATGAAGGAACCTGAGACCAAAGGTTTCCATTGACAATGACTTTGCTTTGCTTGAATTGACATAATGACAAATAAAGAAAATTGCAACCCTACTCCTGAGTTACATGAAGACATGAAGCTACTCAAATGTGAAGGTAGGCCACTTGACTTATATGTCTTCGGAGATTGACAGGTATTTGTCCATATACTGCCTGGAAATTGATGAGGTTGTTTTTTTACAGTACTTATTCCAGCCTTTTAATATTCTTTATATATACATATTTATGAGCATTGTTGAAGGAACCAAAGATTTCCATTGTGTTGGGTCTGGAAATCTCAAGCCTTGGGCCAGGAACGGCAGAGATTCCAGCTCAATGTTCTTCAATGTTCAATTTTAATGGTGTCAGAAAGTCAACACAGGTTACTCAAATGAATCACATGATGCTGTACAAGTATTTTGCAAGAAGCAGAGTTTTCATCGTGTTTAATATCAACAGACACAAACACAACCAAAACCCGAGAAGGTCCGGACACATCTGCCCGCGTTCTTTACATCATAACCTTATATACTTGGAACAAAGAACTCACCCCTCTTTTCCTGTCATCATAAATCGTAGTATTCCTCAATTCTACTGGTCTCTGTCTTACTAATCAGCATATACCCTCTGCCATACATATGACCTTGGTACCTCCTCTGCCAGATTCCCTGTTTTGGGCCCCCTGCAGCTGCGAGGTTGCTTGGAATTTACATGTCATCACTAGAGCTGTGAGTTACAGTGGCCAGTGTGAGTATTACAGCACTGGGGTCAATACAGCACCACCATGATTATATGCTGTTTCAGTAGTAAAAACAGTGTTATAGGATTAATACTTTTATCATTGTTTATCACATGTTTATATAGTTAACAAGGGATTACTTCCACAATTGACTGCTGATTTGCTGGAATTGACATAATGACAAATAAAGAAAATTGTTGGGTGTTTGCTTCCACTTTCGTTTCTACAGTCTCATCCTGTTTACTGGGTTTCTCAACTGCAGCACTTCTAGTTAAAACATAGTAGTGGCAGATATTTCCTCTCTATGTGACCCGAGTTTCAACATCCCCTTTGGGGCACCTTTCCAAACATAGTTACAAAGTTCTTTACATAAGTTAAAATAGTGCAAAAATCTAGATAAAATTAATACAGAATAAAAAAAATAAAAACATAGGCCAAAATAAAATGTTGAATTTAAGACTTTTGTACAAAAAGTCAACAATAATGAAATTTAAAACAAGGGATTGCTATAAAAAAGGCCTTCCTGTAAAGGTAGGTTTTGAGGCATGATTTAAAAGAAGAAACAGAGTTTACTAGCCTGAGTAAAAGGGAGATTACATGGATAATGTTTAATAGTACACAATGACATAATGATATCACCATAACAACAACAGCTGAACTGCAGTCAGTGCTAGCTAAACGCTCCAGATAAACGTCAGTGAGCGATTTAATCTGGTTAAAATAGCCTCAACTAGCTGCTATCTAGCAAGAAAGTGTGATGTGGACTGACCTGGTGGTTCACGGCAGCCAGTAGAATCGTGAGATCGCTCAGATAAACACAAATATGACGTTAAATGAGTTTGAAATGAACTCACAGCATGCTAACATAACCCATTTGTTGTATTTTGACGGAAGTGACGTATAAACAGCCCCGCCCACACACACAATGTGACGTCACGAACATTCTTCTTCCCCTTTTCCTTTTTGTGCAGTAGGAAACTCTCTGTGGCTCTGAGTGCTGCCTCCTACAGGTACAAACATTGCATTTATTATTTTATATATTGGTCCATAGCATCCAAACATTAAAAAAAAATAATGTTCTTTAAGAGCTCATGTTTGTTCATGTCACCAATTTATTATAATGTTGCAAGTAGACTAAGGTAGATAGATAGATAGATAGATAGATAGATAGATAGATAGATAGATAGATAGATAGATAGATAGATAGATAGATAGATAGATAGATTGATATATAGATAGATAGATAGATAGATAGATAGATAGATAGATAGATAGATAGATAGATAGATAGTAACTTTATTGATCCCGAGGGAAATTCAAGTTTTCAGCATCACAGTTCCATAGTGCAAAACATGTTAGTAAAGAGGCAGTAAAAAAGTTAGTAGTGCAAAGTACAAAGTACAAAAAAATATACCAGATATAAAAATACAAGGAGATGAAGAAAACTGTTAAAACTGAATGTAGTGCAGAGTAACAGCTGGGATACAAGACTATTAAAAAAGTGAATATAGTGCAGAAGAGACTGTTAAAAATGAGTATAGTGCAGGGTAACTCCAGTAGCTTAGTCTACGAAAGTGCAGCGTGTGCATTATGATCTAGGTAAGTTCATTTGCACCTGTTAATTCACAGTGCCTTACATGAGATATAAAAAAAACACTCATTTTACAGGTCCGCAACTTTCAGGGTAATTAGGTGATAATTAGTAAGTGACCTATTTGAAATTTCATTTGAATTACTGCCAAATTACCCCAATATTTACCTCAAAACTTATCGAAAATGACTTTATTTAATAATTATATTCCGCTATTTCCAAATAGCTGGTAATTTATTTAATACTTTTCCAAGAAAAGAATACAAAGTTAGTTGAAATGCTTATTTCCATGTCTGGTGGTAAACAGATGATAATAAGCAAATAACTTCTTTGAAATTTCTTTCAAAACTCCCTGAATCATTACATCAGCTACCAGGTTACATTTGTGTAGACAATAAGTCACACAATGGTGAGATTCTTGCCTGATCAGAAGTGTCTTCTATTAGTTTTGGTTTTCTCAAGCCTAAGGGCCCTATTTGAACCATTATATGCTATTTTATCATATAATAGTTAAATAATGTTTATAATAAAGTAATTTTCGATCAGTTTTGAGGTAAATATTGGGGTAATTTGGCAGTAATTCCAAAGAAATTTCAAATAGGTTACTTGCTAATTATCACCTAATTACCATGACCTTTGGGACTGCAGGCCTCAAGAGGTCTGGACAGTTCATAACATTGCAGCCAGTTTGAAATGTATCAACCATTCACTGCTTTATCATCAAACAGTAGTATTGTAAATCAATTCTTTGGCACACAGGAAGCCAGTACAGAGATCTGAGCACAGTGATGTGAATGGACTTGTTATCTGATCGACTTGTCTGATCGACTTGTCTGATTGACTTTTTAGAGAGACCTGTAAAGACACCATTAGCAGTGTGAAGTCTGCCAAAGATAAGAGTTGTTCGAACTTTTTTGCTTCACAATATCTTTCAACAATTCTGTTAGAAAACTAATGCAATTGAATTACAAATGAATGTGCAGCCCTACTGTGAGATGACGGTTGCCTAATATTCCTTTAGCTAAACTGGTAGCTTTCTATTCTTGTGCATCCAGTGAATTCAATTATTCCATTTCTGTGGCTGCACTCCTATGGTGCATGCTGCTGGTGCTCACTATAAAACAAAGGCATCTAATAGATGCTCACATTGAGAGTAAATGAAGCTTGGAGGTATGAGGTCATCACTGGATGTTATCTTGGCATAAACCTTTTAACCTCACTCTTTGAAAGTGCTCCACCAGTGGCATTAGTCATGAGAAAGGTCATCTGTTATCGCATCTGCGTCAGATCCATCTAAAGGCCATCCTGAGGTAGACAGAGCCAGGGGCCTTTTTTAAGTGTGAGAATCTACACAAGACTTTCAAAATCGTGACTCGCAAAGAACTAGCATTACACAATTAACCACTGACTTTTAAGATTACAATGACAGAGACATGATCATCAGTTTTGCTCTATAGCTCAGCTCAAGATCATGATTTAACCGTGGAGCCAAGACTGGTCTGATGCTCAGTCTGGTGAGGACAGATTTAAAACCTAAACATGAACACGTTCCTGACATTATGTGGACAGCATTAGAAATGATACAGCTACAAGACTTACTAGACAACAGCCCTCACTGAATATTGACCTTGAGCTGAGCGCACATAGACAGTGAGGTGATGTCTGAAACCTGCCCCAAAGGATCAACCCGATCAATTCCCTGGAGTATGTTACAGTTTGGTAGAGGCCATGAGAAAATAATGCAAGATGTGTCGATTCGATGAAAGCAAAATTTAGACCCATGAAGTGTTGCAAAGAGTTGGAAAATTTCCAAGGGCAGTTAAGCTCAGAATTTCAATATATAAATTGTACCTTTAAATAGTGAACTCATTTGGCATGGAAATACACATAAAAAACAATATGGCATGTTTTGGTTAAAAGTACCCTATGCCCAGTTAATTAAATTGTAACCATGCACTGCATTCAGCAGCACACTCTTCCATCACATGTACAGATCATTTGCAGGCATCTCATTAATTAGGAACCCTCTGCATGCACAGTGCATTCTCCCATCACATGTGAAGCCCACACTGCTGCCAACATTACACTGCACTGTGTGAGCCAAAGGAAGACATGCTTTCATGTAAGTTTTGATTAAAGTACTGGAGTGAATATATTTTATATTTCTCATGATATATCAGTTAACCTGCAGATAGATGTAGCTTGATTGAGCATGCTAATTGAGGAGTTTTAATTAATCTATTTCCACGCATTCTTCATTATGAAACATTTCTTTTATAAATTTGCACATAGCCCACATTGTCAGCCTCCAATTTTCAAAGCAACTTTACCCATTAGTTAACTTGACAAATGAATGGATTTAGTTGAGAAATTAAATGTCTGTTTACAAAATGGTAAAAGGTGTGTTTCTATTTGCACATGACATGGTAAATACAACCTGTGCAAATAACCCCTATATTTTATTCCCCTTATTTCCAATAAATTCCTGTTAATTCCCATGAAAAGTTTCTGCCTGATTATTCCCTGAATGTTGCACTGAGAGAAATGAAGACATGAAGCTACCTAAATGTGAAGGTATAGGCCACTTGACTTATATGTCTTTGGAGATTTACAGTTTTTTTTCAAAATACTGCCTGGAAATTGATGAGGTTGTTTTTTTAGAGTACTTATTCCAGCCTTTTAATATTCGGCCCAAAACTTTATAGATGCATGAAAAAAAGGAAATATAGCCGAGAGTATTCTCTCCTTTACTGTTTGAAACAGAGCTCTCTGCAAGAACACTGGTGATTTCTAAGTGCTGTTGACCCAGATCTCCAGAAGATGTCAGCAAATATCTAACAGTAAGTACAGTAGATGCCTAGTCTTTATCAGAGGGACGAGGTTATAAATTGTAACTTAAAGGGCCTTGAGATGGTATATCTATAGTAGGCTATGTATAGTTATACTGAGTAAAGTTACATATAAGGACAATGGTGGAGTCACTGTAATTTCGTTGCTTAGAAAATATATCTTCCAACCATGATCTTAATGATATCTAAATGAACATCAAATATTGGTGATTTGATACTTGAAACACTGAACCTGGTTGTCAGGTTTAGCTGGTTTACGTGTCCATATTCTACCATGTAACCTCTTCCCCACAGCACTTGCCCAACCCCTCCGAAACCACAGAGCTGAAAACAGAAGCAGAGCCTAATTACTACAGCAGCAATCAGCATGCTAACCTGCTGTCAGATCAGCACAATGCACCAGCGGCTAACCTGTAGTTGTAACACACCGGCGCACTGTTTCTGTGGGTCCAACAATAGCATCTAGTCCCCTGTGGCACTGCCAGCTAGTCAGCTCAGCACAGCGTTCAGCAAAGGGCTTCAGAGCTCATCACACTCAAAACCTCCCACAGAAACAATGCTCCGTATCAATTTAACCCAAATTCTAGGGAGGGCAACAAGCTGTGGGCTCAAGCAGCTTTTCCATTTGGGCGTCAGTAAGCATGCAGGGCCACTTCCGGTGACCTAAGAAAAGTTCATCTGAGGGAAGGTTTATGCCCAAGGCTACCCTGGGTGCAAAAATGAAACCTCTCATACACAGAGCTTTTTTTATTCTGACTGAGCAACGTGGCCGAAATTAAACTGACAGGATGGTTTCGTGAATGTTTGCGTGTGTGTGAATGTGCATGCGTAGGCACCCTTTTACTTTGCAACTCTGATGCTTTCTGCCGCTCTGAGGGATATACTGTGCGTCTCGCTGCTTTGAACTTCAACACACACAACGCCAGCAGTTGCCAAGCAATTACAGAAAGCCTGCTCTCTGGGAGTGCCTTTTGGAAAACCAGACAATGTTTTCTGTTTTTTTATTTTGTTTGTTTTTTGGTCAGAGAATGACATAATAAAATATGAATGAGAAATATGGCCGGTGCCTTGGCTGCTCCATGTCTGCGAGGTCCAGGTGGCGTGGTAAAGACAATCCGTCTCCTGACCGTGGTACCCAGCTGGGACGCTGAGGGCCAGATGGTCTGCTCACAACAGGTAATCACAGCCAGCATGCTGATACACTGACATCCACACAAATGGGTTACCAGAGGTACCCAGAGCATTTGGGATGCCGCGATAGGACCCTCCACTGCCCGTCTCTGGGGCTTTTTCTATCGAACCTGGCACCGATGCGGTGCAGTAGAAGTAGTGAGTAGTGAAAAGGGGCTCAAATATGGATTCTTACTTTAGCATTCCTTATCTGAGCAGCCATGATAGCAGAGGTGTAATGTCAAAGGATGTTTCACAGAAGTTTCTGTTTGTTAGGTGGATATCATTAAGTTCTTCCATGAATGCAGTTTATAGAGAAGGTCAGATCCTGGGGCCCAGCTCCTGTATTATAACACTGCTCCCCTGCAGAGGCAAGCTACTTTAATACTCCCACTGGTTGAGGTTTCCACTTGCATGCATTCATTGAATTCATTATTTTGAAAGGTTTCGGGTATTATTTATAGTGTTGGAATAAAATGTTAAAAACTGTATACGTGGCATAATAAGTGTTCTTATAAAAAGGTCGGAGTCCCTTTGCGCAGTGCTTTTTAAATGAGAAAACAAAAGTTGGGAGCGCCAGTCACGAAAGGTTTTCAGCGAGTAAGTGGTGCAGGTAATGTCATGGTATAAAGTGAATTTTAAACATGTTACATAAAGATGTGATGACATAAAGAAACATGCAGATGGCAGATGTCAAGGCAAATGCCAAAGTATTACCCAAAGCTATTCTATTCGTCTTTAATGAAGCAAGGGAATTCATTATGATTATGGATAATAATCAGGTTTATTAGCAATAAGAGCTAATGCCTTGCTGTCAGCTTACTTTAGATAAATCCCTCCAGTGTGATACAAACAGCTCTATATTGCACACACCTCCCCCAGTCTCTAACTTGCTCCCCCTCCCTCTCTGCCTCTTTCAGCTCACTGAACTGAGTGAAATGTCTTTCCGACTAAATGATTTTTTTTTTTTGCACGGTGGGAACGTTGCCATGGAGACAGCAGCCCCCCCAACCCCTCCTTCCACTTTTCTCTCTCAACAGTCTACAGCATTAAAGCTGTGCTAACTGGTGCGTTGTCACGTGTGAATGTGCACGTGTGTGTTTGTGTGTCTCGCTCTTCTTGAACTGTTAACACTGTCAGTATGCTGCAGGTGCCCCATGATGAGTGTGTCTATATATGGAGCTATCCTCCTCCACCTCCTGTCTCCACTTCTACACACATCCTGCATGCAGCTATCCCCTATCTTCTCCAGGTTTTCCCATTTGTGTCCTCCTCCTCCTCCTCCGCTCTGGCATTCTCCCGCTCTTCATCCTCCTTCATTTGTTTAATCCTCTCCTATACTCCTCCTTCTCTGTCATTCCCCTGCACATCTGAGATCGGTCTTCCTCCTCCCTCTGCTGAAGCGCTGGAGTTTCAGATTGCTACTGGTGTGGGTCTTCGCTTTAACAAAAGATAATAACCACATGACAAATATAATATGAGTGTTTTAAAAATAAAAAGGCGACAAAATAGAAGTAGGGAGGCCAGATGGAGCAAAGCACACAGGGCAGGCAGCCGTGCTCCATTTTGCATTTAGGCAAAATGCGGCCACAATAAAGAATTCATGACAAAGTGGCTGAATAATTACACACGACTTAATGCACAGCAGAAACTCAAGAGAGCTTAGTGATAAAAAAAGTTAGGCTCAGGCTGCTTCTGTCCAGGTAAAGTGTCTTACCTCCAATGCTTGAGCCAAATATAGACTGTGTACATCGGAAATGCCCAAGGCCCTGCATATTATATATAGCACGCTGCCTGGGATGTGTGACAGCAGCTCCACCACCTCTCCTTCCTACCCAATGGATTAAAAGAAGTCAGAAACACCAGGCTGGATGATACATATCCTTTATTTCCATTATCATTGCTTCAGCCACACCGTTACTTACACATTCACCGTTATCCTGCGACCTGGTACAGCTGTCCCGACTGAAACAATCGCCCTGACTGAACCCCTCACTCAAATTCTCAGCTTTAACCAATAAAAAAGTAAACCTCTTGAATAAATTATATATAAAAAAAACAATTGAAAATCAAAAAGAATACCAATTCGAGAAAGATAAATACAGCATAAACAATGTTATTTCATCATCGTTGTTTTTGACCACAGAGATAAACAATTGCTAGGTCTCCATTTAGTCGTCATTAGTAGTATTAGTATCAAGTTCATTGTCAGATTTTGCTTAAAGCATCACTTATATAATTTTTCATTGCATCAAGTTGACATCATTCATGTTAATATAAGCATGCAAACATGTTTCCCCATGACCATTCAGAACTGCACTAACACGAAGACAGCGAGAGAGAATAGAGAGGACGGAAGGGGGGCGTCGTACACAGAAAGAAAGAAAGAGGGCAAGATGGAGGGATGTGAGACAGCAGAGGGAGCTGGAAGGAAGGTGGGGGGGGAAGAAAAAATAGAGCGAGAAATGGATAGGTGAGGGGGAAGGTGGAGGAGTGGAGCGGGAGGAAAGGTAAGGATTGCTGGAGGAGAGAATGAGTAATCAAACAGTAATCAGACAGACAGAAACAGAGGGAAGAAGAGAATAAGGGAATGTGCTGGTTGCACTATGAGCGTTGTAATCTATCACCAGGCAGTAACACAAGGGCTAAATAGGGTAGACACAAGCAGAGAGAGAGAGAGAGGCTGGGAAAGAGAGAATTATGGAGCCTCGAGACCAATGGATCAATACCATATCTACTTATACAAGCGGGTCGATAATCCCCCAGCTGACAAACCACACGGAATACTTGCAGGTATGTTGCGGGATGTGTCACCTCCCGTATACCTGAACAAGCAAGCCGGTGAGTCTCACTGCAATTGCACGGACCAAAGGTAAAGAGAAAGGAACTAGATCCCTAGCCTGAAACACGCACACACTCCTCCACAGACGTGTGTGTGAGTGAGAGAGGATGAGAGAGAAATGGCAACGATAGCAATACAAGTAGCTGTAGTGAGGTGTTGTACTGTTGTTTTGCTGAGGTTACAGTAGTAGTCGTAGTAGCGGTGACAGACATGGCTTTATAAGTCTGTATCAGTTTACACAGGAAGTGCAGAAATTCCAGGCGCTTGTTTTCTCACAACACCTCCTCCTTGTTGTCTTGCTTTAAGGGGATCTAAATTTGTCATGATCTGTAGGCCGCAACAAAATGAGTTTTTTCGCCTTCACTTTTTTTTGTGTTCCTTCTCGTAAACACACCCAACAATTCAGTTTTCAATCACTGTGCCATCTGGTTTTTCCCTCGGACATACGGTACACAAATTACTGAAAGAAGTACACAATCAACACAGTTACTTACATCAGGCAAAGGGTCAGAGAGGAGAGGAGGGTTGAATGATTGGCAGCTGATTTCAGAGACGACATAGACAATACAAACTAATGTCTATGAAAGACAGTGTTTCCCCACCTAGTGCAATGAGGCACGTATAGTACACACACACATTCTCTCACACACACACGCACACACACCCAAAATGGCTCCTTGTAAAGACACGGGACAGAAGACACGTTTGGCTCCGAGACAAGCGTTTCTGTGTCTGTGGATGCCGGGATTCGGGGAGTGAGGGAAGCGAAGACAGAAAAAGGACGAGGGAGGGGGTGAGCACAGAAACGTGTCACACACAAGGTCACAGTGACACACAGGCATACACACACACACAGACACGCACAAATACAAAACAAACACACCCACAAACACGGAAACACACACTAATAAAAGCAACACGCACGTGTGTGTCCTTCTAAAGTCTTGTCAGGGACATGATGTGGACTTGAAGATAAATAATTGTCTCAGTTGAAGCTGGACGATGACTTCTTGAGAAAAGAAAAAAAAAAAAGTCCTGGAGTGGTGATATCCTTCCCTGTGGGATACATCCTCTTGCGAGTGCACTCCAAACAGATGCTGGTCCGATCCTAAACGCAGGTTTCATTCAACCTGTGTAGTCCTACATTAGGAAACGTCTGCCAGTTTGGCCAGAAAGCAGAGGACGATCAAATAGTCCATGTCTCTTGGAAGCTCACACCATCGCATCCTCAGTGGACTGTAAAATGGCATGAATAAATTCCTTTCCTGATGGCTTTATGTGTACTTTATCACACAAACAACAGAGCAAAATAAAATAAAAAATTGATACTGATGAGCACCATGGTGGTGACAAAAAGCACGAGGAAGAGGGACACATTTCAAGGTTGCGTAACATGCTTAAACCAATGAGTTTGTCCTCATTTTTCACTCCTCTGACATCAATAAAGACCACTGGACGCTTTGTCGTCTTTCCTCTGGGGAAAATAAGCGAGTTAAGTCTGAAACGAGGATGCGGAGCCTGGAGAAGGCGTCCAAAATGGCCGGGAGAATCCACCTCCAATGTTTTGTCCTGGAAAGTACTACATGAGATGTTTTCCCATACAGTACGGCATATACTGTACACCAATATTGCAAAGAAAAATATCGACATAGTGATTTTCTTCTTTTATAGTCTGTACAAGGGCATGAACCTTTGGTCCTGGTTGAAATGACCATTCTAGGATGGCTTTCTTTTTTTCTTCTTTTTTTTTTGGTTTCCAAGAGAGAAAAGTTTGTCACATCACACTCCTCCTAGATGAAATACTACACTAATCTGAAGCACACATGAACTACGCACATACTACAAACTCTGTGTTTATTCGTGTGTGCATGTGTGTGTGTGAGTTATGTGTTTGTTCCCTTGCTAGATCTCAAATTTACACCCGAAATCCGTCCTACTGTACTATTTAGTATCTGCGTGTGTTTGTAAATGTGTAGTCTGATGCTCAAAGTGTAGCTTGTGATGGATGTTGTTTGTTCGGCACAGGACTTGGAGGATTCATTAGCAGGAGCAAAACAGCACTAGCAGTTGGACACTAGCAGTGTCTCCGCGTCTCTCTTTCTTTGATGGAGAGAATTATTCACAGATGAGAGGAAAGAAAAGGAAAGTCTGGAGCTGGAGAGATGAGAATGACCTGAGGAAAGAGGGGATAAGGGAGAAGATGCAGATTAAGCAGAGAGAGACGGTAGGGGGTGAGAGAATACATAAACAGTATGCAGTACTGTAAGTGTGGAGGGAGGAGGGGGAGATGCATTGCATAACCCATAACATCTAGATTATACAGATGCTTCTGCCTTAGAGCTCTTACATCTGACAGCACCACAGCCTCCACTTTATCACACACTCGCAGTTAGGTCATGCCTTTAAAGACTTTCTGTGTAAATCTGACTTGAGAGCATCTGCTGCACAGTACGTGGATGTTCTTTAAGATTCCAGCGCAGCGAGTCCTGTTTACTAGCAGAAATCAAGGAGGTATTGGATTGTATGTGGAATAGTGATATAAATTCCGATACACTGTTGCCTAGAAAATAATCCCACAGTATGTGTGAAAGCATGCTGATAAGATAAAAAAAACAATATGTCAGAGCTAAAGAAGGAGAGGCTCACAGTTTTAATCGGAGTGAGGACTGTCCACCACGATGTGCGGCTTAGGGGAGGACGCTGTAGCAGTCTTCGACACAAATGTACCGATTGCTTTTTCCTGCAGGGAAAGAGATTTTGCTTATGTTAATTATGCATAACAAAATAACCACTTTTTATACATTCAGTTGAAATAAATGAAATGCTAATTAAATATGCTATAATATTTAATGTTGATGTTACGCTAGAGTACCACCACTACATGTACTATTATTACTTCTGTACTTAGTGGTGGAAAGCAAGTAAGTATATTTACTCAAGTCCTGCACCTAAAAGAACAGTTCCATATTTGGACTGCTTATTCACTACCACTTTCATTTTTGTATAGTAAATATGAAGCTTAGCTTAGCACAAAGACTGGAAATGAGGGGAAAAAGCTAACCTGGCTCAGTCCAAAGATAACAAAATCAGCCTACCAGCACCTGTGAAGCTTATATAATTAACACATTATATCTAATTTGTTTAATCCGCACAAAAACAAGGGAAAAATGAAATGTTGTGGTGGATTATAAGATAAGCAGCTGCTGGCGGTCGCTTCATATTTACCATACAGATACAGTATGAGAGTGGTATCGATGTTATCATCTAACTCTCTGCAATAAAAGGCAAATAAACACTAAGAACTATTCCTTTACATACAATTTTGAGTAGCTCCACATTATGCTACAATATTTCAGAGGAAAATATAGTATTAATAACTCTTCTACAGCTAATTACCTTTCCTTTGATTAAGGTTTGGCATGCAAAACACAATTAGCTTTTAAAATATGATTAATCTTTATAGATTAATTACCCCAAAATATATAAAGTAATTAAAATGTGTTTCACATAACGGCCTATTCTGCTTATTGAGTACATTTAATTTGGAAAAATTAGTACATTTTTCTTTTAATCTGAGACTTTTACTTGTAATAGAATATTTAAAATTTTTGGAACTGCTTCTTTTTGTTATGTAAAACACCTGAATAATTATTTTATCACTGCTACTTTAAGGTTTCTGTACCATTACTTCTATACTATTATCACTACTGCTATTCTTCAGGTGTCACTATTGCTTCTACCACGACTTCTATAATCATCGATAACCATAATCATTTGATAAAATCATTGTGGTTATCAGTCCCAGAACCAACAGAAGAACTGAACATAACATATGTGGTAAGAGATCATACTCACGACACATGAATGCACATACACACTCACACACATACACACACACACACACACGAACAGACACACACATGAACACACGTGATCATATGCTCATTACCTCCACAAGCTGATGCCAGTGCTCTATTGGTTTGCGTGGATTGGCCAGCATGGCCGTCCAATGCTCCCTCCCTGGACCTTCAGCTTCGCTGCCCACACGACACATCCCTATAACCTCGTTATGACCAATACTGACATGCAGCAAGGGATGGAAGCAAGGACAGGAGAGACAGAGAGAGAGAGAGAGAGAGAGAGAGAGAGAGAGAGAGAGAGAGAGAGAGAGAGAGAGAGAGAGAGAGAGAGAGAGAGGATATAATAAAGCAGGGAGAGAGAAGGGGGGACAGAGCTTGTAAGAAACAGGCAGAGAGAGTCTCATTTATCAACCTTGAGTACTGGGAAAAGAGTACAGCGTCTGAGGAAGGATATTGAATAGCAGCTCACAAATACACACAGCCCTGCATAAAAGCTTGATGTCAGCGGGGAAGCAGGCACGAGCACAAACATACAAAAGCACGCACCTATGGAGATGCCAAATGAAGGGCAGACTACATAATAGGGAGGCGGTGCATCTATACACAAACACATCAACCAGCCAAGTGTTGCTGCAAGCGTCAGACAGACAAACACTGGCAGGGTTACACTTCTTCCATCACCATTAGCATAAATCATGCTTATTCATGAGGTGCCCGTCTATGTAAAACAGAGAACGTCCACCAGGAGGCTGACTCATGAGGGGGCCCTCGTCGTGTTCAACACAGCCGCAACACCATGAATGTGACGACCCAAAAGCAAAAGCAAACATCACAGCGCTGTGTGCAAACACACATTCAATAAGCAGCACACTTCACAGTAATGATCAACTTCATCATTATAATAACACCTCAGCTTGCTCACCAGTCATAGTCCATCACGGCAATGATGATGGATACACTTTCTATATTTTCATTGGGAATGTCAAACACCAGCGCCTCGTTGTACGTGGGGTTCAGTGTGTTCTTCTTAATGGAAGTCTTCCTCTTTTTTAGCCTTCGCCCGTCACAGATCAAAGAGGCCTTCACGTACGGGTCTGAATGAGAGACGAGAAACAGAGGGAGAGGAAGACAAGGAAGATGGGAGGCATGGGAAAAGAGGGAGGTAAATGAAAGGGAGTAGTGGGGGAGAAAAAAGGAAGGAAGAGAAGGAATGGAGATGAGAAGCAGTGAAGAAGAAGAAAGAGAGAGGGATATAGAGAAGGAGGGGGAGGAAGCAGAGAGAAAAAGATAAGGGGGGACTCCTGCAAACGCTGTTAGGTATTATGCTCACAGGTATCCGCGTCTGTAACACATAAAAGGCATGAAAATCAAGTCACCTTGGCAAAGCTGGATTAAAAACACAAAGGGAGAAAAGCAGCACAGGTTGAATCACTTCGGTTATCTATTCAACATGTGCAGCTCAGTGACAGCAGCCAGGGAAAACACACACACCCACGACTCCATTTTTATGCTGTATTTTAAAGCATCTTTAAGGCACTGCAATCATCTCGGGATCACTGTGGCAATAATTACAGCGGGCAGTCATCATCATTTCAGATCTCATTTAATCGACGAGGGCTTTGCCGTTGGAAACAAGTCTTTAAGTGAAGGATAACTAAAGAATAAAACCTTTTATATTGCCTTTATTAATTTAGTATTAGCATGAGCATTCACATTTCTTGACACCAGTCTCCCGGGTAAAACTATTATTGTTTTTGTCTATTTCTGCCGACATAATTGGTGCTGCACCTGCAGCTGATTGTGCTCGCAACAAAACATATTGTAGCTAATTTTTTACTGGTTGTTGTGTTTGTAAGTAATAAACTTTATAGCTTCAGGTAGTATATTCATAATGTATAAACTCCACCTCTACTTCTTGAAGGAAAAATCTAACTTCAGATTCTCTAACACAGTTAGAAACGATCAGTCTGGCAATGCTAGATGCACTTCAGGAATTATTTAGCAAAGATTTATGGTAATTTACTTTTTTGAATCTTCCCTTAACATGCTTCATCTACCTCTACTTCAGTTAGTGATTTATTCAGTTTTGAAAAATGTCTTTGCTCAACTTTTTTTGCGCAAACTTCAGGAAGAGGAAACAGTAATGATAATAAAAGTAAAAGCGAGAGAGTTTTACAGCAAAAGAGGGGCTGAATTCCTCAGTCAAACATACTATATCTTGCAGCTGCATTTCATTCTGGTTCGTTGAGGATGCTGCTGGTGGAGGAAACTGCATCATTTGGTGCTAAAAGTTTACTTGTGATGGGTACATATGAATCATGAAATTATCAATCAGAATAAAATATAATGAAATAACTCAAAGGAATCCACATACATCACCGGTGGCTGTTTGTAGACAGTGTTAAAGGTGTTCTCTGTCATATTTTTCCTTTTAATGAGTTTCCAGTCAGACTGCTAGCTGGAGGTCTCGCAGCAGCATGACCTATGTGTGTGGGTGTGTGTGTGTTAATCCTTTACCTGAGAAGCCAGTCAGGTCCATGGCTTTGAGGTTGGTGGCCTTGATGACTGTAGCAGTGAGCCTGCCTGCAGTGGGCAGGTAACACAGCGAGAAATTAAGCTCCCCGAGATCAGCCTTCTCCTGTAGGTCACCACAAACACACACACAGACAGACAGGGGGATCAGAAATGGAGCAGGGACGCCGTGATCACACACACATGGCATCAGATAAGAAAAAAAAAACACTAAGAGACAGATATGCTTTGGTGTGCAATGATCGTCTGTAGCCAGAAAAGAGCCACGTCTGTGACGGACGGCGGCAGACAGCAGACATCCTAATGCGGACAGGCAGAGTGTTTAGGCAAGGGGGACGTGCCGTCACTGTAAATGAATCATATGCCAATCTGTCGATGTCCCCGAGTAGAGGAAAGTGTTAAGTAGAGGTGACGATTCTCTAGGCTTTTTATATCTCTCCCCCTCTCCCTCCATCTACTGATCTTCTCGCTGCCTGTGGTCTCAGTGGCACCACAGTAATGACACCGGTGGTATTCAGGGCACACTGTGGCATGATGGCTCCTTAGTGGCTTTGAGCCTCACTAATCAATATTTCCCCGGGTGAAACAGTGAAATACGTTGAGAGGCTGATGCTTTAAACTTATTTAATAAATGAAACATCCATGCCAAAACAATTTAAGACTTTGCTCTGTCTAATTTGCTAATAGCGTTCTATGAATATTTCATATAAATCTACTTGGACGCCGTGTGATAAAAAGTTTGGATGTGGCCAGCGGTGCCTTTCCAGTAATCTATCTGGACTCTCCTGAGCTGTGTTTTTACATTACCAGACTCTCAATGAATCTATACTGCAGACAATTTCCAGTCTGCAGTATTCTGTTCATTCCCTCCATACACTGTATATATAATTCAGACAATGATGTGCATGCTTCTCTGAGTCAGATGAAAGCAAAGAAAGATTGTAATCATTTAAATCCTGTAAGAAACTGAAAACTTAACCACAACAAAACGCTTAATCTCCAAAATGTAAATACCACTGAATTGATGGCATTGGAATATTTTATTTCATAAACCATCTATCTGAATTTATGTGGTTTGAATTCTTATCTCTACAGACCCTGAAAGTGACCATAGAGAGAAAAAAATATATGCCACGATTTACTAATTCGTGCGCACAAGTTCTAATTCGTTACCTCAATTTAATTAAATCGTTCCCACGTTTTGATTAATACCTGGGTACGAATTAAATAATTAAATTGGTTTAGCAGTGCACAAGGCCAAGTCATTCATTCCAGCTGCCACCTGCTTAAGGCACTTGTCCTTGGTTGTAGATAGCTCTGGATAGAAACTCTTACTTTAGCTTTACTTTAGCCTGGGGATGAGTTATTATTGTTAATAAACAGCAGTTAACGAGGATATCCAGAGCTTGTGGATTATATCTTCTCCAATATGCTGATTTGGAAGATGCTATCGACTTTATAGTTGGTCAACTGTAAGACCCTGGAAAACTTCATGGTTACCGGTGGATGCGAACTTAAAGCAGGTGCACTGCATTTCATGCTTCGGGGAGGCTGGTCTGTGCTGGCTCTCTGTATATACACTTATCTCGGGTGCACGGATTAACCAACACATGGGAACGATTTAACTAAATTCAGGCCACGATTTACATCTTGTGCACTCAGATTAATAAATCGTGGCCTCGACTTATTTATTTTTTCTCTCTATGGCAACTCCCAGAAAGGACAGAGGTGCGATTGATTTCATTAAGGTTTGGTTGATTATCCTCGGTAGCCTGAATGTTCTATTTTTAATTGTTGGTGTGTAAATTTCACCAATCTACTCATCAATCTATTCATTCAATTGCTTAAGAGATTCAACTCCCATTCTTTGCTTCCATAGAGTCACTGTTGCTATGATAATACGAGGTGACCAGACTGTACGACACATATCAAAACCTGCACATTGTTTTCTGTCAACAGCATATTCACATATTTGTTTTATATTCTCATCACGTGTGCGCACTGCATATCTCTTTGTGTTTGTATTTACTATTTGACATACTGCAATATGATTTTTGGACATTTGTATCCTTATTTCTAATTTATTTTCTCTTCCCTTCAAGCTGTAATTCAGATTCATTTTCAAACCATGAGCGCATGCATTTGTACTTGAAATCTAGAATTGAAACTGTCACTCGTGTCATGTTTGATATGCTCTATTCCTGGTTCTATCTTATTTACCACTGCTCAGGTCCATAATTTGCAGCTGCAACGGCCTGATATTGCCACACGGCTCATTCAAATTTCATCTCATCTAATCTAACGTGGGCATCTCCTCTAACCGAATGTGATTGCTTTGTGTTATTTCTGCAGCATCCTCACCGCGGTGCCCTCCACGATGTCCCTCCAGACGGGTTTGTCCCCGCTGCCCTCGCTGAAGTCCAGCAGGTTGTCCACCACTACCTGGCCGATCAGGTCGTGTCTGGAGAAGCGGTCGAAGTCGTACACGGAGAAATGCAGCTTCCTGGAATGTAGCTCATTCAGCGGCACGCCGAACTGAAACGTCTCGTTGAACACTGGGTTTAAGGTCTTTCTGTGGACCTGAGAGAGAGACAGACAGACAGAGTTAGAATTTATAGTAACACTTTACATTACAGCCCACAAATTACAGTCATTATTTTGTACAGGTACCAATAGGTACAAGGGAATTAGTACACGGAATGAGGGGGGAACAAACATTATTTTACCCTGTAACAACACTAAAATTACAATGAAAATGGGGTTAACATGGGACTACTTTCTTTTATAACCCACATACCCCAGACTTATAATAAAGGGTGCTCTGGCTCACATTTTCAATGCTTTGTTTTGATTGTAAAGTACAAAGAGTAATGAACATCACATCAGCTGGAATTACTCATGCATGCTTTTAAAAAACAGTTGGTAAAATGGTTGGAGAAAATAACATTTTATTTTTTCAATATATTAATAACTCGCCACTGTATCCTTACACTGTGCATTTTGTGGAAGCATTATGTATCCGGCTCCTTAATTTGTCATGATTTGATGGTTTAGGTTCTTCTGTCACAACAGTTTTGAGCATCAGATATATTTGACATTGGATCCCAAAACTGCATTACTGTTCCTGTAACTGTATTTCATTATTTATAAAACATAAAATAGCTAGTTATAGCTACACAGGTACACCCTTATTTTCAGATTAAGCCTGTTCCCCATCAACAAAAATAATGTACACTAAATTAATAAGAAGAATTATATATTTAAAAACTTTTTACACTGTAATTTCCTAAAATATATTTGTTAATAAGTCATGATTTTAAAATAAATGAAACTATAACTAATTTAACAGAAATATCAACAATGTTACCCAGTTTTCCTCATTTTTCCTGCCTTGTTACCCAGTAAAGCTCTTATTGCCAGGCCTCTTGTCTTCTTCTCTTAAACTTACTTATTTGTCTCTGTATAAGTAATGTATTGATACCCTGTATACTGAATACTTACATAGTAATTTGTGTGCTGAAATTTAAAGTTAATTTATTTTCTGGCCAGGCTACAGATTTTGCCTTTCATGTACCACCATATTTACATCTAAGACTTTTCCATTGATGATTGCATTCCAGTCACAGACATGAGTCAAGGTTTCTGTAAAGATAAATTCAAGACTGATTTTGACAACACATAATGATGTTTTGAAGATGCGTCCAGAATCAAAAGATAAATAATCCATCCGTTGCCGATTTGTTTCTGTACATTTTCAAAGTTGTTTACAAGATGCAACTCGATTTCATCAATAAATAGACTGGATATTTTTCATACCAGCAGAAAAGGTGAGTCACTGAGGATTCTGGACATACCTTAAAAAAAAGACAGTAAGTGCTGTTAAACCAAGTTTGTCTTGTGTCTTATCTGTGACTCAAATGTAACCTTCACTGCAAAAGTCTCATATTTAAAAACTCTACTTATCTAAGTGACACAAAACTGGAGCTATATTTGGTTAAAAATGTTTTTCTAATTTACAAGATCCTCATTTTCTTCAAGTTTTTTTTCTTTGTTTTCCTTTTGCTTGTTTTCTGCTCCTGCAAACAGTTCTTCTTCCTAAACAAATTGGTAACATAAATGGCATCACTTCTTATGAACCAGTGTTTTTTTTTCCTCACAGAAGAACCAGAGACTTGTTGTGAATATAAAAGCTTTGATTAACTGCCTGTAGGATGAATGTAGATGTCATGAAAGCGTTTTAAATTGCTCTGCATTCTTACAGAAACAAGACAGAATATTCCAGAGGGGTTTGATTTGCCGTACTTGTCGAAATGACCTCGAGCAACATAATTAACCTCTACCACAGTGGCTGACCTTGTTCCTCAGCCAGAGGGAGAAAAGTGAATTTCTTCCTTTTCCTGTGGGATGAAGAATCAAATCAAACCTGCTGAAATGAAATAAAAGACCTAAAACTAAATTTAAAGCTCAATATGTTGTTTCCCAACATGTACGAGGTATAGGATTTCTTTTTTTTATGTTCACAACATACTTCCTATTGTATTTGCTCCAATCTAGTTCACCTCTATTTTGACTGTATGTTTTGTTTCCTGCCTTTTCCATCACCTCTATAACCAGTCTAATAAAACTTATCATTCTAAATGCAGTCTGATGGAAAGCGAGTGTTATTTCCTCCTCATCATGTTTTAACACATTGCAGATGACATTTAAATTTGTCTTCAATCTCATTCAATCTCCAACACAATTTTTTTTTTACTATTTGTTGATTTGCTGGAGGGATTTATATGCCATGAAAGCATTTGATATAAATGCTGTCATGCAATGAAGCGGGTGATAATTAAAATGTGACACACACTCGGTTTTCCAAATCCAACTTTTGTGACTGCGTGAGTGGGTCTGTCACTCGGGCTTATTAGCACTTGATGATTACTTGTTAGCTTTGGATCAAACATGCGGCTGATGGAGGCGCTGTGCCTTTAGAAACCAGAAACACAAAGCTCCAATATCGACTCGTAGGTGATGATCTGTTTCTCTTTTGAATTTAGTTGGAGGGATAAAAGCTTGGCAAAATATGAGTGGTGTAAAAATTCCATGTGATTGAAATGAAACAATCATCTGCACTCTAAACAAAAGAGGAACAGTATTATGCAAATGACTGAAGCATTCACTCTTTTCAATGGCTGAATGGGCTTTTGTGATATACGGGAGACAGTCACGCAAAGGGGGAAATTTCAAACTGGTAGCTTCATTGTCACTGAAAGCTTACTTTTCACTGGCTCTACAGTCAGTTCTGACCCTTTCCAGCTTTATGTTTTATCCCAATACTGTACAAAAGGATATTTAAGGATATAAAACTACAACTCACATTTGTGAGGCTCCTGAGCTCACAGGTATTGAGCTTCTCCACAGAGAATAAATTAGAAGAGAGGAGGATATTCGAGGGCTAAGGGTACATTTCCTGGTACAGACTGTCCCGAAATGTACTCAAATATTGACTCTACTGTCCTCAAATACCAGAATAACACACAGGAGTTGAGTAGCGGTGCCCTGTAATAGTCTGAAGCACATTATCTTGAATAAATGATGCCCTAGATTAGATTAGATTACATTAGTGAAACTGTAATGATGGAGGAGACTGGGTCATCAGAGCAGCAGGAGACAGCAAGTCAGACCTGATGATGTTTTAATGTTTGTTTTCACTGAGGGTACAGGTGAGTGTGGTGGGAGCGGGAGTCACCTTGGTCTGGTATTTCTTCTTCCTGTCTGGCAGTAGGTAGATCTTCACGTACGGGTCAGAGAAGCCGTTGGCGTCTTTCGCTGGCAGGTCCAGAGCTTTCAGGATCTTCACCACCAACTGCTCCGTACTGACACACAAACAGCAAACCCCATTAGACTTTCACATGCTCATAAAAAAGGCATAAAAAGGCAGGGGTCGTACAATTTTACACAAATAATCTATGAGACCCAGACAGGATCAACCCACGCACACACAAACACACACCTGTGCAGGCTTTCTACACACATACTGGTGTAGGAGGTTCTGTGTCTGAAGATAGGGATAACCAAAATAGCGTGTGTGTTTGTGTGTCATCCCTGCAGCTGTATCATGGCTGCACTATCAGCAATGTAAAATGTAAGCACAGTAAGCACAGATGTACAGCCAGTGAGAGAGAGTCTGGCTCATTAATAATCCTTAACACTGTACCCTTTATCCTGCACTCACTTTGGGCCACATATACAGAGCAAGATCCACACTAAACCTAAACCTTCCACTATCAGTGTCATCAACGTTTGTTTGTATATTTCTTGTTCATTTTAATCAGTACTGCACTGGTTGTCTAAAGCAGCAGCCGCCAGATAATTGGTGGGGTAGAAAATTAAACGAAAAAAATACTGCTTCTACAAAAAAATATTTGGGGGATTTTCTTTGTGAAATACAACAAAATATTCAAAGGAAATAATCTGCACTCTGTAATGAGGGTTCACATATATACGGCTTTATATCATAGCCAAATAAAGTTGGTTTAAAAGAAGCCCTTAAGATAAAATGATTATATCGGAACATTTTCATTTGATTTCATGAAAGTACACAACAAATCATATATGTTTTATTTGCTTCTTATCCTTATCAAATTTAATAAAAAAATCTGTAACCGGCTGTAAAACGAGGTTTAGCCCCAAAACCAAAATCTAAAATACAAGTTGGGATGTGGCTAACACTCACACATTGATTGACAGGTATTTTAATTATTAGACAATAAATAAATCTAATTAATTAATGTTTACTGATGCTGCTACAGGTTGTTCGATAGCTGCTGTTCTCATTCTGTAAAATAGACCAATACTTTCAGTTATATTAGTAATGTATGGCTTTAACTAACTAATTATTTTTCATTAATCTGCTTAATTTTTTCCATTAATCATTTGGTCCTTAAAAATGAATAATGATTTATTCCCAAAATCTGATTTCTTGGGTATAAAACAGAGAAAAGCAGCAAATACTAAAATGTGAGAAGCTGGGACCAAACACTTAATCAATTATTAAAATTGTTGCAGATATTTTTCCAACCAACTGGTCAATTAATAAATGTATTGTTTCAGCTCTTACAATAATGATAAGTCAAACTCATTCATTGTATGTATGCAAATATTTAATATTGTGGCCAAAAAATGACAGAAACGTTTTAGTGTCTCACTCAATATAAATCCAAAATAAAAAGAATATTACATTGTACACCTGTACTGTATTTTGTGGGATATTTGCTCCAAAAATAGCATTATTGGTCCTCATATCAGCAAACCAATCAAATACTCACTCACAAATGTAGGCACTGTAGCATGAGTCTGTATGTATGTATGTCAGCATAAACACACACGTGAGCACACATTATACACACGTCTTTACATTCATATGCTCCATCCAGAGTCATGGCTGCGACTCACGCACCGTTCATTATGTATTTAATTACCAGAAGAAGATGAAGACAGCCCGGAGGCCTTTAATCAGACCTCGTTAGACTGTGTCTCCCCGTGTTAACCAGTGTGTCAGCACTTCATTAGCTGCTTTAGGAGAGCAGCGTGAACTTTGGGGCTGAGGAATGATCAGCGGGGCAAACGCCAACAGTGACCCCGCCAGTTATAACGTCCCCTGTCCGTGTGTACCAATCACAAATAAGACACGCTTGTTGACAATACAACTGTGGCCAATCCGGACACGTGTTTACCTCTGAATCACATCCAATTAAGGCAATCGGATAAACATGCCCACTCTGCAATCACATCAAATCAGGGAGATGATATACAGGGCAAACTGCTGGAGGAAATTACATTTCCAGCTCTGTAAGATAAATATTTTAACGAGAAAACCCTGACCAATTTAAATATGTATCTAATGATCTCTAATCCAGTATGATTTTGAGACATGTTGGTCGTAGGGACTCTGCAGTCACCATGATTAGCCGGCATGATTCACGGCAATGCTCAGATGTACTATAATTGGAAACGACAGGAAGCGTATGTCCAAAAAAAAACACCCCTCGTGAATTTTCCTGCATTTCTTGTTTGTCACAAAGACACGGTTGCAGTTTTTCCTGCACTCACGTGTCTTATTACAGAACAAGACATAAGCTTGAACCCAAACCAAGGTTTTTACACAATCCACAGGGCATGCTGCAGAGAATATACCTATTACTGTTCCAGCACAGAGGGAAATTCACGGCCTTATTCCTGGCAGACAATGCCCGAAAGCTATAGCTGCTATTCCCACAGTGGAAATGTGTCAGCTTTTAATGGGATTGTCAATAGAAATGCCTTTCCCAGAGGATCTGAGGAAGATTGACATTGTTGTTCTGACTGTAACACTCTAAACAGCTGGGTCTCACACATTAACATAGCAATTTTATCACAGTTCCAGTGCTAACACCTCTCTACACCTTTGTGTGCAGACATGCCCACACATTATATCCCCAGCCTTTCTTCTTTACTCCTCAGTCACACCCTCTATTCTACTCCTGTCACGAAAACTATTTCCCTCCAGTGTAATGACAGGCTACTACAGCACGACATAAATTATCTTGTGACTTTATATATGGGAAAAAAGGGACACATGAATAGTTATTTCATCATTAACCTCCCTGACCATCCAACTCCCTTGCTAATTCTCTGTAACGCCAGCTATAACACAGTCTGGTGTTATTATGTGTTGACAGGGGCTGCTGTTTAAAGTGGCTCGCCATATATAATTCATGACTGGAACGGCCTCTCGCTCCCTTTCTTTTCTGACCATCAGCACTTTCGTCTGTTGTAATGTTTCTACATGTCGGAGCAGGCAGAAATGGGGACTGCCAGCTGAGCCGCAGACAGACCGAGCTGCACACTCCACCCCACAACCCACAGCCACCCTGACTTACAGCACACACACACACACACACAATTCATACACACACTCTCCCATCACCCAGTCCTCACAGCATGGCACCCACCAATTACATACTAAGACAGAGAATATTCAACGGAGAATCGTCAAAGGAGCAAAAAGAAACAATCTGTGCCACACAGTACATGAAAGACGCTGCTTTGTCACTAACATTTAATGGTGCCACTTTCTTATTTTTCAACATTAATATTTCAGTATGATTATCATAAACCAAAGAGACCACAGTCGAGACAACAACTAGTAGCCTCTCACATCTCATGCTTAGTGGTATGTTGGCTGGTGTTTTTCCCATAAAAAAAAAGACTCACTATCTCAAAACTCTATTTCCTACTTGAGTTGGAGGTTTTCTTTCTGTGTCTACTGAAGAGGATAAACAAGCTGAAAGATATTTTCCCAAGAAGCATCCTCTCTCTGTTCTGTGCCATGAAGAAATTCAGCAAACCCTTGTCTGTTTGCAGCCCTCTGACTTAGTATTTGAAGGCCGCTGAGATCAAAGTGGTGCAAAAGCAGAAGCATCAACATTCACCAGAGACAAGAAAAACTACACTTTGGTAGTTCCACTCAGTGTTGGTGTCATCGAACAATGTTCACGTCTCATTTTTAAGGATTCAATTCTCTAAACTCTGCACGCCTATCACAAGCATCCACAGAATGCAAAATTGATGTATTTATTTATTCATCTATTGCTTTTAGCGATGTTAACGACATGGATGGCAATATCGGTAAGCCAGTCCACGTCTTTGGTCCAGACTGAAATATCTCAACAACTATTACTGGATTGCCATTAAATTTGATATTTTCACCTGCACATTGTGTTTCAACGTATCATCATTCAACGGATTTGTATGATAGCTTATGAAAAGTTATTTCTGATTTCCGTGCATTCTCCTACGATTGTCCAGCCACACCAGCGTGCAGAACCTGTTTAGGCAACAAAACTACTTTCTAGGAAAAGATTGTGGTTTGGGTTCAAATAAGTACGTTTGTTACGTAACTTATGCAGGTGGCGTTAGTTCAGTTCATAAGTTACGTAATAAAAGCTTGGTAAAATAAGTCGATGTTGACATTTGGTTTCACAGGACACAAACAGCTGTCTCCTGGATGAAAGTCATGTGTTTGTTTGACCCATCCATCCACCCCAAACTCCGCCCTACACAGACTTTGTCGCTCTTTATACTACATCACCTGACTTCCTTAGAGGCCTTCCTTAGACATGGAAAAGAAGAACCACAGAAAGGTTTTGTATTTCGCAATATTTTGATCAAAGCAGGAGGTGAGTCAACGGGGCTCCCCACAGAATGCTGGTGCAGCATCTTCAGGCTAACCTGGTGGTGATGTAATGGCCTCATTGTTTACGGTTAAACTTTAGATCTTAAAATGATTGTGGCAATGATTAATTCATGTGAAATGTCTACACTTTTCACATAAAAGGACACTGACAGAGTGAGTAGGTTGTATTGATGTAAGCTCACTGACTTACTTGAAGGCGTAGCGCAAGAGGAAGCTGATCTTGCCGCAGTTGTCACCCTGTTTGCCTTCGCCCTGGTCGCCCTTGGGCCTGTAGAGCTCCGGTTTGATCTGCCCAATGCTGGTTACCTGCTCCTTCTCCTCGCCGTGGAAATCAGGACTGGAGAGCTGGTGAGTCACGGGCTTGGGCCTAAACAGACACATAAGAGCTCAGAGGGTGAATATTAAGTGAAGAGCGCAGCACACAGATATACACACACTTTAAAAAAAACCTGTACAACAGTGTGATTCAGCAGCTTAATCAGAGATGCAGCGGTGTGTGAACCATCTAAATGGAGTTTATTTGGATAAGAGTTTACACACCTTTACACATGGATGAATCATAGAACGTGTTATCAAATCAAGGCTACTTGTGTGACGATGGTGCTTCTGTTAAAAATAGTGAAAGGTTCTCTGTGGGTCTTTTCTATTTTTGTAGAATTAAATGCAGCTGTGCTTTGGAAGAATCCGTTAATATCAGCATCAGCTTAAAAAAAGATGTTTTTGGAGATGAAGCTTCATACAAAACTAATATAGAGAGGTCCAAAATAAAGCCCAAGATGATTTACAGATGCCTCAAAAGCCTTCATTAGATGCGGGCAAGATTAAAGCCAATGACGTACAACCAGTATGATCTTTATCAGTGTGCTCACAAAACAACATTTTAACAGGTGAAGCCCTTCTAATCTTCAAATATGTGTTTTCCAATAAATGTATCCTTTAATGATCTCTCCCTGGAGGTTAAGGTGAACTCCTATTTTTATTCCCCATATAATAATAAAAACACACAACTTGAAAAATGCACACACTCTTTTAAGCCCACACACAGGCTCAGTAGACTCATACACTGGGTACTTACCGGGAGGTGACCTGCTGCTGGGAATGAGCGTTGGGCAGGTCTTTATGGGGCTGGGCTCCAACCTCTGAGTTGGGGACATCTGGAGACGTCTGACTCAGCTTCAGAGTTCCTAACAGAGTGAGAAAATGGACAAAACAATCCTCCATGACTCACACGTCTCTTTTGTTAGTGCTATGTGGCCTTAGTCATTACAGCACCTCAGAACATGTCTTTTTTTTTGCAATGCAGGGTCCGCATCATTGATCTCATTGATTTCATTTCATTGATTAAACAGAGAGTGATTAACAGCTGAGAGAAGAGAAGAAATGAGCAGATATGTTTACAATAGCAGAATAAAAGCCAGCATGAAAGGTACATAACACAGAGATATGAGAGAACTGCAATAAAGGCAGCCAGCAAACATTTGACTGTGAATAATGATCAACAACCTCCACCTGACAGCCAGAATAAATAACAGCAGAATGAAAACTCATAGCTGTTAACTGAGCTGTTTCATCAAATCAAGTCCTAAACATCTCTCTGACATCAGTTTATAACGGTCTCTATCTTATTGTGAAAATTGCTTCTTGTTCTAATTGCTGCTTATTTAGGTTCCTGTTGAGCTTAACTGTCCGATTCCAACCACCTCACCATCACATGCTTTCCGGGAAGGATCTCTTAAAGCTACATTGATCAATACCTTTGTGTGTATTTGTGTAATTATTTGGTCTATGAAACATAAAAAAAACAGTGAAAAATGCAAGTTAAAAATTAATTTGATTATCAAAATAGTTGCCAATTCATTTACTGTTGATCATCTATATATCAATCGCCTAATTTCAACAAGCTCTGATAAAACTAGTTGGTAAAGAAAGTTGAACATTTAGCAGCTTAAAGAGAGAGATTTTCTTAGCGGTTTGAAGATGCCAAAACAGAGCTAAAAGAGTAAATAAAAAGTAAATAATATAGGAGTTATATTCACCAGGTGGCCAGAAACATGACTCCAATGGCAAAACAATGTCTGTGTGTTAACATGTTAGCAATGGGAACCTTAAAAGATGATTATGAGGCTCTGCACGATGTGCTGCTTTGAGAAACAAACAAATGAATCCTTTCACGAAAATCCGGTTGCAATTGAAACTTCATCTTAAAATCACAGACTAACTCTTTCTTCCTGTATAACCAAATATAATGTATGTATGTAATAAGAGACTGGGCCAGTAATGTGAAAAAATAATATTCCTTGAAGGTAACACTACTGAAAGAAAACCAATTTATACGATAATGGTCAGCATTCATCACGCTGTTGCAGCACAGATAAATTATTTTTACTGTATGCAGGTAAATGTATTCAATTCAGTACCCTGTGAGTGTATTAAAATGAGAAGTTATTGACCGAGGCATTACATTACTCTGACAGTCAGACTGGGATTAAGAGTGTCTAATGTCTGTGAGCTTGCTCCCTCTCTTACCAGCATTGTTGGGGTAGGAGTCCATGTCCAGGTAGGAGGGCTCCTGGGTCTCCTGTGGCCCTCCAACCACACCTCCGACCTCCCCCCTCTCCAGCCCCACAAGGTCAGAGAAATGGGGGTGGTGCTGGCCCTGCTGGCCCAGGGAGGGATAGAGCGAGGACGAGGAGTGGCCCTCCTTCCTCTGCAGCAGGGGCGGTAAGAGTGACGAGCCCACGTTGCCTCCGAGGCTTCCGACACCGGCGCTTCCGGGCAGCAACCCCGATGTCAGGCTCAGGCCTCCGCCCTCTTTGTCCCTCCATGGCAGCCAGCAGAGCTTCCAGGAGACGAAGAGGGAGACGGAGAGGAGGACGATGCCACAGAATGTCACGATGACCGACAGCAGACTGACAGAGATCTCTACAGAAGACATGGAGGGGAGGAAGAAGAAAATAAAGAGATGGAAAAACGGATGATTCAACAAACAGAAGGGAGCCATAACTTCATCATTATAAAGTCTGTATTTACACAGAAAGAAAGAAATCTCAATTAAAAGAAGAGAATGTAGTTTTAACAAGACACGCAGGCACTGCAATGCTTTGAGCTAAATGCTCACATCACACCAACAATGCTTACGTGATGACGTTTAGCAGGTATAATGTTTACCATGATCACCAGTTTAGCTCATTAGCACTAAACACAAACTACAGCTGAGGCTGACGGGAATACCAATAGTTAAACAGGTCGTCAACCAGAATATCAAATGATAACAATTTTAAAATTTGACCTGATGATGGTGCTAGATCAAAAGTAAGGGGATCACCAATTACAATCTGAATCTATACCATCGATTTTTCACTCTGGACCGTGGTGGACTGACAAACAGACCTGCATTGCCATCCATAGAGCCATGCTGCTTAGCATGTGCACATGTGTACACCTCCTGTATTTATTTATTAACGTTATACATAAACCTAAAAAATCCACAGTAAGCCACTGCATGATCAACAATCCATACACCCCCTTCACACACACACACACACACACCATCACCACCAGCATCACGACAACATCTAAAAAAATCACAAATCACGGAGCAGGAGAAGGAACCCGTAGGCGTAAATTGATGCAACCATCCCCTGAAGCTCATATCTCACATTTGAATCCTGAGCTTAAAATGGGGGCAAACGTTGGCGAAGTTGATATTCTTAGGGGAGGAGAGGAGATGAGGTGGCAAACAATTAAAAACCAAACACCAACACCCACAGTGATGTCTCTATGCAATGTCATCCTGCATTTCCTCATGGTTATGAGCTTTTTAATCTGTGACGGCTCAAGGATTGTGTTTGTGGGGAGGATGGGATTGGAGGGGGCGTTGGGGGGGGGTTAGGGGTGGTAGAGGATGTGTGAGTTGGGGAGGGTGGAGTATGACTCATCCGAATGAAAAAGTGTACAGAATAAAAGAAAAGCGCAGTTTCAGCACCAGACGGCCGGACAGTTCCAGCAACAGCCTCTGTCAAAGAGAGCCGAAATGAAAGAGAGTCGATCAGCTACAGAACTAGGGGAACTTTGGTAGTTTTGTTACACAACTGCACATGTCTGAGCCTATGATACGTAAATTCATGAATTCATAAATTTGTAAATACCCTATAAATATTCCATGAATATTTATTAAAAAATAGACCAAATATACAATGAATATTCATAATTATCCTGAGCCATTTGAAGTCTAGATAAAAACAGAAAAATAGCATGTTTTGGGTCTGATGACTGTCTTGACTAAAGGACCAATCAGAGCGCACAATGATCTACAGGCTGAAAGCCCTGAACATGAATATTCATAGGTTGTAAGTAGACCGAGAAGACTCATTACGATACAGTGTGCAGATTCCCCCACTGGAATTTTTGCCTCTCGCCATCTTGGTCTTTCTCCAGATGAGGCCCACCAATTAACAGCCCTTCCTGTCTGCGGGCAGGCCAATCATCACCTTTGTGTGGAACAGCAATGTCTTACAGTCGGAGGGAAATGTTTCCTGAAACCCTGACCAGACCAGATCCACACATCCTTTTCCTTCAATTCCCTTCAATTCAGAGTGTCTTTATTGGCATGACAAAGACATAAACACTGTTAAATCACACCACAAAAGTGAATGAAATTTTATCTGTAACAGGCTGACAACAAGACTGAGAGCAAATGAGTGAAAACAAGACAACAGCAGCCAATCCTCCAGCCCTGGGGTACATCTTCTGGAATTTGGTTCGCCTTCTGTCTCCATCCGCTCTCCCTCTCTTTCTCTCTCACTCTCTCCTCTATATAATCCCCTCAAACTCCCCTCATTCCTCGCTGTCATTTCTTTTCCCATGCTGTCTGCCTCTGCACGCTTTGACTTTATTCCTCTCCTCAGCGACTGTCTCTTTGTTCGTCACCCCTACTTTCTCTGTCCCCCCCCTCTCTTCTCTGCCTCTCCTTCCTCGCTCTCTCTTTGGTGAATTATTCATCAGTCTGTGTATGTCATTAATCAGCACTTGTTCAAAAGATATGATTGGGGGGCCGCGAAGGTGGGGGATGGGCGAGGGGACATCGATCTGTCGCGGTGGTGAACAAGACGGGGTGGGAAGTAGAGGAAGAAGGGATCAGAAGGGGACGAAAAAAGGAAGAGAGCGCAAGGCAAGAGAGAACGTGACGATGGAGATCAGGAGACGGGAGGAGGGTAAAGTGATGGAGTGGGAGGAGAGGAAACGAGGGCAAAGGAAGGTAGGATTAAGTAGAAAAAACAGGACAGTAGTGATGAAGGGGAATGGAATGAAAGGAAAAACGATCCAAACCACAGAATGGCCAGCAGGACCTGGAAAGACAGGGAGAGGGCTGAAAACAGATTGGTGCACATGTTGAACAGACATATAAGCTGACTGGGTTTATTCCCCCTTTTCGTTTCCTCAGAGGAGGTAAAGGGAGGGGGAGGAAAGGAGGAGGGTTGATAAAGTCGATGCAACTACCACGCCATGTGTGAAAGAGTAGAAACCAAAGAGGCAATGGTAGAGAGAGAAAGAGAAAGCCTATGAACAGAGCGATGGAGGAAAACAACCTGACAATGATTTAGAGCGAAACCTAAAGAGGGGAGGGGTTTAAGAATGAGAAAGGTTAATGTATTGATCTGGAAGGGGAAAAACAAAGCGAGGAGGCAGCGGAGTAGGTTGTGTGTGGTTGGCAGATCAGGGTGCGCTGATAAGACACGGCTGTGATCAAACGTGCGCGGGGACTGTCGGGGGCCAAACCACTCTCCTCCATTTGTCTCTCTTTAGGGCAGTCGCTGTACCTTCACGAGCACTGATCCTGCCAAAGATCCATCGCTAATCCACGAAGCATAAAAAGCGAGTCAGCGGGCGGGTAGGTGGGTGGTTAGGAGGCCTCTGAAGTGCACCGTGAAGAGGGACTGAGACTCCCTGTCAATCAGCGACTGATGCAAGCCCACTGGGAGTCGTACATTGCTCCACATCAAACACATCTCCGCTGCTTACACAAGCCATTCGCTGACAGCTTTCGGCGGTCGCCGTCCTGGGAGGGTTTGGAGACTTCCGTCAGCAAACACCGAAAAATCACAGCTGGTAAGCGAGGGGGCCAACGCCTAAAACCATGGTGTGACATTTCTTCATAGAGCCATCCAATTCTCCAGAGGCAACATGCAGCCAATCCAGGCTAATCTACACTGAGCCACAGATATCCACGCTAATCTGCATAACAGCGCATTGCACTTCCAAATGCTTCAATGAGAACCCACACACAATGCTGTGCACACAATACACTCCGCGGTGCAGCATGATGCACCTGCTCAGTTTTGTTAAAAAAAAAAAAAGAAAGAATAAATAAATATATATTTGTAATCCAGCCAGAGATAACAATCACAGAATCCTACGGAGACTCTTTTGGGGCTCGTAAAAAAGAAATGGGATGGACTTGTACTGTTGCCATTTCAATCTAGCAGATGAATATTTCATGGTTTGTTGTTCTGAGTGCACACTACCTCTAACAGTCTCTAAACATGAGCACTCAATTTAACATTTACCTTCTCATACCTTAAAGTCTAACATATGTCACGATGCTGTACGTGTCTGCAACGGCAGAGGCAATACAGAAATGTTTCTGTTGAAGATTTTGAAACATAATATTTGGAGTCAGTATTCTTTTACCACTTTAATGACAAAACATACCATATTTTAAGCATCATTAGTCTGTTTTTTTTTTCTTGTCAGGGTGTAAAAGCCTAATTCAGACCATGATTGGGTACTAAAAATCTTCAATGGAGCCCATATTAAGAGAATTCATTTTAAGTGGGTGATCAGTTCCTCAAAGCAATTCCCAAAATCTTTTCAGTATCAAAGACCCCCTGTAGGCTTGAAAGGTGTCTGTAAATTCAAAGAGTCCTCCTTCACAGAGTACAGCAGCTGTGGTCTACTTGGATACATTAAATTGAAAATCTAAGCCAATTGTAGTGGTTTTAAATGATGGGAAATACTGAGCATAGGGACGGACGGAGTGGTTTATTCTGCAGGAGATGCTTGAGAAGTTTCTGTTTCTGTGATGTTTAGACACTATTTCCATTTTAAAAGCTTTGGAGTACATTTGAGCTGAATGAATGAATCAAGCTGACCACAGCCTCTCTGTGTGAAGGTGGAAACTTGTGCAAGCCACCTTTCAAATGCACAGAGGGTGAGCCTTTGATACGAAAAGGGTACCTTTTGGGTGAAGTATTGATTTAAGGCAGGGTGAAGCAAATTTCACTGTGCGGTATGGCTGTATAGGCAATGTTGGTCTGTCTATTGGATGGATTGCCATCATATTTCGTATCAACATTCATGCCTCCTTCAGGATGAACTGTAATCACTTTGGTGATCCCTTGACTTTTCAGCTAGCACCATCATCGGGTCAAAAATTTAATTTGTCCAATACTTTATGACTTAGACTGTATATAAGAAGTGGATGTAGTCACTGTGACATCACCCATTGGTTTGTGGACTGTCGTTTTGAAGCCTCAAGTTCGGCATTTTGACCGTCGCCATCTTGGTTTTTGGCAACCAGATGTTACACAAGCTAAGTACAACCGAACTCTGAATAAGACGTTTTCAGGCAACCGAAATCGTTATAATGAACTTTCAAGAACTGGTAGCGACCTGTCAATCAAAAGGTAGCCACGCCCTAAAGCATATCCTGCGTTATCGTCTATTTGACTCTAAATGGGACCATAATTTACTAAATGAACATCATGCTGTATTGAAGAAGACTTGAAACTAGTGATTGAGACCATAAACTCATGTTTACAATGTTTACTGAGGTAATAAATCAAGTGAGAAGTAGGCTCATTTTCTCATAGACTTCTATTCAATCAGTCTTCTTTTTGCAACCAGAGGAGTCGCCCCCTGCTGGCTATTAGAAAGAATACAAGTTTAAGGCACTTCCGCATTGGCTTCACTTTTCAGACCCGGAGGTAGCCCACTGGTTTATGATAAAATACCTACGAAACTAATGACAACCCCATCAGCTGTAGTTTGTATTTACTAATTAGCAAATCTTAGCATGCTAACACGCCAAACTAAGATGGTGAACCTGGCAAACATTACACCTGCTTGACATCAGCATATCAAAGCACTGCTGTGCCCACAATCTCTCAGAGCTGCTAGCATGGCTGTAGACTCTTTGTCTTGTTATAAACTGTTGAATCTTCTGAGAACAAACAGGAGAAAAGCTTCCATCATACTGATATTTTGAAAAGGAGTCTTGCAAATGCAGACGTTGTAAAAAAAGATTGATGAGAAGCTCCAGGTGTGTCAGTTACCTGTATCCAGCCGATTGTTGCGACCTCTCAGCAGGTAGCTGAACTCCTGGCAGCGTTCACTCTGGCTGTAACCTCTTGGGGAGTTGAAGCACAGTTCTTCCACCAGCACCAGCGCCTTCTTACACAGGTCTTCATCCCAGTCCCCCGACATACTCCAATCCGCATCGCACTCTCACCAGCAGTCAGCTAATGACAGCGCAGCCCTCGCCGCCCTCACCTATCGGACGGCGCTCGGGTAAGTAGAGTGTTGGCCCGTCCACCTTTTGCAACTGAGAAAGAGGAGGCAGAGGAAGCTGAGGGGGCAGCGGCAATAAAGGAAGAAAACAAGGGGCTCTGCAGGGTGCCTTGGTCTGGATCACAGAGACCAGACTGACGTGCCCATGTATGACTGAGCGGCACCCACCCCTCTCACTGTCCCTGGAAGAGATAAAGGGAGAGAAACTGGCAACGTGAGTATAAGGACATAAAAGTGTACAAATCAAGTTTTTGGCAGATTGGTCACCTTACCCATTAAGTGAGAACACTGATGCCAAACCCATCAGTGTGTCCCTGATAGATCATTGGCTCTGGTACTACATAATATCACTTTAGCATACACACTATGAAGAATGGTACTAGATAACTGGCATCGTGTAAGAAGAAGTGAGAAAATGTGATCTTGTTGTGAGCACAGCTAAATGCTAAAGTCTGGCAGATTTGTGCTGAGACAAAAAACTTTGACAAAAGTTACATTAAAAGTTCGGTCATATTATGAAAAAACATATTTTCACTAGCCACTTACCACTTATCTAGTTATTAGCTGCACTGCACCATAACCCACAGGCCTTACTTTTGATTGTATTTAATGTTTGGTTTTTAAATACTAACTACAATTTACAGCGAGGTCTCTGGATTATCATCATTTAGGGGGTAATTTCTTTAAGGGTATATTGCTGTTGCATTTTTCAAACATTACATTTTCAATGCTTTTAGGGCCACGCATTAATTTCTATTTACCTCCATTGTAAAGGGATGGCAGCAGAAGGCTCCAGGGCAAATAAAATCACCATACGGTCAATGTGTTGCCAGAAGAACTATACCAGTTAGTTAATGAAAACAGTAAAACCGTAAAACAGTTAGACATGTCAGCTGGGATCGGCTCCAGCCCCCCCGCGACCCAGAATAGGATAAGGGGCTTCAGATAATGGATGGATGGATGGTTATGTCTTTCAATCATGTTTATTTTGCTTGGTTTTATTTTCTTCTCTGTATTCAAAATAGATCGTTTTTGTTACTATTTCCTATAATTAATTAATGTTTAATTGTGCATTATGGATAATAATGTATAAACAATTTTCTTAGCAGGTGTGATTTTGGTTTGGACCAGAATCCTAGCTTGAATAGTACAGAGTTTGTCACTGTACTTATTTTCCATGTGATATAAATAAAGTTGCTTTAAAAAAAAAGAAAAAAAAGACTTGGTCTACTCAGTGGCCCAATGCATTCTGGATGGTGTAGGTTGTCTATCATTTGAGCAAAAGGGAATACCACAGTCCCTTTTCTCTGTTTTCTGGTCATGTAGCACCAATTAAAAAAAATATTTGATCCTTTCTACTGCATAGACAGCCTAGTTTTATAAGAGGCCATCTTTCCAGTGGTGAAATACTTCTTTAACCTACCCTTGAAGTACGACTAAAGCATTTTGAATTGAATCAAAAAGCAGCTACAAGCTTTGTGGAGCTGCATAGTTGTTCAGAAGGAATGATTGGCACTACGAGCAACCCCTTTCACAATACATTTACTTTCATTCCATGTTAATATCAAATGTATCACCTGATGTTAGATAAACTATAAATAAATGAACCCAGTTTTGAATTACAGTAGAACATTATACATTTGCTTCCTACTTTGGGAAGTGAAGGAGGTAAATGATGGGTAACTTTGTACAGTACTAAATGTGTGTAACTTAAAATGTTCCCAAAACAAACTTTGCTAAAATGACTGTACTGAGTTTAGATTTTATTTTCAAAATATATAAATGGACACACAACATAGTAAATTCCTAATTTTCCATTTCTATTGTTAAATCTCAATCTTCTTACTTTGAATAATGCCAGATGCTTCAGTACTCATTCAGCATGGTGCATACTTAATTGAAAGGAGCCCAACTGTCAATGACCTCCTAGGGTAACAGTGATGATTTTGGTGTCTAAAACTGACCAATGGGTCAATCATCCTGAAACTCCATGTAGAATTTCAAGGCAAAACACTCTCTACTGTAATTATAGAGTAATTTAGATAATTATGAGCTGTCTTGTGTTGGGTCCCTAAAACACAAATATGCTGAAGGAACTACAAACACTGTGAGAGTGAAGGAGACTGAGTGCTGGTTTCTCTTTTATTTTTCAGTGTATGCTTTTCCTTTTTAATTATTCAACATATTCAATCTATTCCCTGGAAGAACCACCAGCTACCTCAGCTTTAGCTTCACATTTCATGATATAGATCCATTGTATTAAACATATTAAAAATCCAAGTGAAAGCATTTCATTAGCTTTAAAGGCATAATGAGTAGGATTTGTAAGTTACGGTTTGTAAAAACACCATTCAAAGTCAGCCCCCAAACCAACCCCAGATTCACTCTCATTTTGGAACGAGCTTTGTCTGATTGGCGTCTCGCCTTGCCATATTTGCGTTTTTTCAGCGCTGTGTCTACCATTTTCGTAGCTTCCTGATGGATGCGAGTTTACGATCTGGCACCTTGTCGCTACGTTTCTATAGAGGGTGACGCCCAGAAACGTCCCAAACATCAACACGCCACACACTTCTAGTGGGTCATAAGTGATGATTGACAGGGATTATTTTTGTATTTTTAATCTATACATTGTTTTTTAGGAGAACCCTACTCATTGTGCCTTTAATAATGTCATGAAGCAATGGTTTGTGTTTTTTTACCTTTATTGAACTTCACTCTTGAGTTTCTGGGTCATGTTGAATTTGCAAGCCAGAGCCGAGACACTCTACATCTAAAATTTCCTTTTTAAATAGATTTGGCCGAGGAATGCGGAGTTATGCCTCCAGTGCATGCATAACCTTTAGCTTGTTATTTTCCTAATGTGTCCAAGAGCAGAAACGGGAGCCTGCAGACAAGTGTTTTTTTTTTCTTGACTTCAAGTTGGGAACAGAGTTGAGTTCTGAGTCATCTAGCTCCAACTGGAGTCGGTGGAACACATCAGATTTCGTGGTCTCTCCAACACATCAGCATGGATTTGAACCCACTGTCGGATTCGTGGAGACTCTTTTGAAGCTCTCCAACATCACCTGAAAAACAATTAGAATCAATCAGTCCATGAGGTGTAGGTATCAATATACTGCAAAACTACACCACGGTTTGGAGGACTACAAAATCTCCTAAAACATCAGATGGGGGTATAATTAAACGTATTTAGTCTGACTGCCTCGTGTGTGCTCCTTGTCCTTTCATCCCAGAGAAACTAGACTACTTTAGCATACTGTCTTTATTTTTGAACTCATTCTGTCTAAACAAAAGCAGGTCAATGCCCAAACTCCAGTTTCTCACAGTCTGCGAGTCTCCAGGGACTCTGACTGAGGAGAATGTATGCAAAGTTGTGTCTAATAATACAGATCCGTTGCAAAAATCCTGGTATTGAATATGTCTAGGCAAAAATCTTATACAAGCTTTGGTGTGGTTGGAAAATAAATCACTGGCAAAACAATGTTCATGGTGAGAGGTCAGCTCACTATTCCAGCGAGCTGTTTTGTCCTTGTGAAGCAGTGGACCTATTTCTCAAGCAAGGTGCCTTGTCGGACAGGGGAAGGACTATTGATCATTTGATGTATGTTGTTCTGTGAAATGTCAACGTCAGTCTTTGTGCATTGAGTGGCACCCCCGTAGCAAAGCGCTCCTTATGTGTCCATCCGTCTCCCACCCATCAATCAATCACCGCATTAGGCAAAGACATATTTCACACTGAACAAGTTCCGAAACAAGAAATGCTTCCACTCCCTATCTAGTTTTCTCCCTCTCCTCTTGAAGACAGAAACACCCTTTTCCTCCCTTGTTCGCTCTCTGTCCCTGTCTCTTTTGAGAAGCTGATTGTCACATTAGGATAGTCTGTCAGTCTAAAAGAAGCTCAGATAATGCAGAGTCTATTTATCTGTCCATCTCAGCTCAGCCTATTGCGGAAATGAATCAGAAATTAGCGAATTAAATCGCCATCCAGACCTTACATCCTACACCAGCCCTCCTCTCAGCCCCCCCACCACCACCACTCTCTCCCATTAAGATAGTAAATCTGTCTGAGTGACTTTAAAACCCAGGATATCTCAATCTGAGGAATGGCTGTCTGGCACAAAACTGGCCGCCTCAAATGCCAGTGAGAGCATCAGGAGGGAGGGAGAGGCGAAGAAGAAATGGAGGAGACAGACAGACAGACAGAAAGAGCGATTGTGTAGCAAGACAGAGGAAGAGGGAGACGGAGAGAGAGGGATAGAAGAGATGCTGACATTAAATTGGAGGCGAGACAGATAAAGAGGGAGGATAAAAAACTGGAGCACAGAAGGGCAGGAAAAAAACATAGGAAGCTGGCGGCGAGGGGTGACACAGCAACAATGGTAATCAAGGGTTTGGGGATGCAATTTACAACAAGCAAAATATTTACAGAGACTGGTTATTCACGGATAAATATGCCTTCAGAAACATGTTGACGAATCATTCCACTCAGATAGCGCCATGCCCAGAGACGCACATTCCTGCTGTTGTGAACAGAGCAACACTAAACCTCCCACAGACGCTCCATTGACTGCTATTCTGCCTGGGATCAATACTCTCAGGGAACGAATACACCACAACACAGACCAGTCGACCAGTGAGGTCACTGTCCGATTGGGCAAAGGAGACGGGACGGCATGCAAGGTCACAGTCTAATCACACTACAGAGAAAGGAGAATCAGTATACAGAGATATTGTCCAATCACATAACTGAAAGAAGACGGGAACTGGAGGAAGTCGGTGCCCAATCATAGGAGAAGCTGGTCAATCAGATCATGAGCTAAATCTGAGGGGAAAAGAGGCACCAGATAAAGGACCAATCACCCAGTAAGCGTCAATGGATTTAAACCCAAATTTATATCAGTCAGAAACAGACTGCGAGTTCAACCCTTCACAGGTGTCCTTGAGTAAGACACTGAGCCCCTGGCTGGCCCTTGCTGTTAATCACTAAGGATAAGAGCATCAGCTAAACGTCTCATTTTTAATGGCTCAGTCCAGCCATAACATCCTCAATCTAGCTTATAGGCGATGAAGCAGATGAGGCGTTTATATTTGTATCCCCTAATAATGAAGGGATCATTCTCGTATTTGTACTGGAAGGACAGTTTTGGAGCCGCCCTCAGGTGCACAGAGAGCTGAGGGAGAAAAATCTAACAAACGCAATACAAATTTTTAGTGAGGAAGCACGTCCAAAATGTGAAGAATAAAACTACTCGACACAGTACTCCCACTTCTCATTGCTGGGGCATACACCAATAAATATTTATCTCATATCGAATGCACTTTTTTTAGTAGTTGTATTGGATTTCTTGTTTTTTGGCTCAGCGCTCCTCCAACAAGAATTCCAGTGGTTTTCTCCCTTGCTCAGAAATTCCACCGAAAACAGCTACAAACAAACAAAAATCCTCGAGCGGGGCGGATGTGAATTTGATAAAACCCAAGGGGCAGGTTTTTCAGTAACAAGGATCATGTTAGAGAGTGCGACTGAAATCTGTATGTGCAATCTGTCTCTGAGGGATGAATCACACACCTCAGCTGGGTTTGGGAATTACAGTGATAAGGCATTTGAAACGCTGCTGTCTGCTGAATAAGAAGTAGAAGACATTCAGCCTGTGATCTATTGCAACCCCATATCATCATTTGGGATTTCATTTTCAAGTCAAATGATATGTTTGTATTTGTACGGAATAAAATCTGTGAAATGTGAGGCTGCTAAAACCATAGCGTTACCAGTTCAGAGGCAACTGGATCAATATTATTAGTTGTAGCTGTGGAAACACTAGTAGCGGTAGTATTACCTTGAAGTTCTTCTGAATTTAATTTAAGAGTTCACCTAACAATTAGGTAGGTTTAAGATCATATCCTTATTCACTTAATAAAAGTCTATTTCAGTCTCACCTCCTCTCTCTAATAGGAATTACCATTTATGCTAAAACGTCTAACTATTTTTATGGGGAGAAACTGAACACCTTCATAATTGGAAAAGAACAGTCAGACCCGTTTTGTGTGCTTCTATAGACAAAGGAGACTAATCCATTGGTTATACCTAATAGGATGTTTCAGTCGGATCTCATTGAACCTGCTTTCAAGTCCTCCGATCTGCTGTCACGCTCTTTCTTTTGTTTTTACCTGGAAGTCATCTCTTATTGAAACTCTCATCCTTGCCCTGAATGCTTTTGTTGTTGTTTTTTGTTGTTGTTTTAAAGTCTGCAAATTTGCTTAAGTGCTTAAGCGAATTTCACACTTCCCATGTCTGCGCTTTTACGGCAATTTTTGCATTAACAGTAATACTGTGTCATTTCCAGTTTGTTGTACTCGACAGACCGTGGACTTGGCCATGTGACCCGCTCCTCTCTGTTCCAGACTTTGATGCTGTCTGCTCTGCTGTACCCTGCTGGGCCGTATCATGTTGTGTACCATCTCAAATCGATGTACTCATGTACCCTTAGATCATCCGCCATTCGTCAGGACCATCCCTGATTCATAGAGGTCATGACCTCTCAGCACCGACGCTGGCATATCCTCCTTTTTGTTTTGCATCACTTCCTTTCGAGGCCACAGCGATGTCTGTCTGAGACAATGCTATCATCGCTCCTCTCTGCTCATTCGGCTGTGACAGATTGATGCACAGGGGTAAACAGATAGGGCTACTACAACACATCTTTTTGGTTACTCCAGTGGAGCGGTACTGTGTTTCGCCCGGAACAGAGACGGCGCCGTATAAGGCTAAGATTGAGCGTGGGGATATTAATGTCTATTGACTAGAGGTAATAGCTTTGCTGAGCCTCAGCCTCGAGGTTGTTCCTATAATAGCTCCTGGACACCCTTTCAGCTCCTGAGCACCCTTTCAGAAAATAAATAACAGGAGGAGGGAGAGAGAGGGCCTTAATATCTGCTTAAGACTATATATCTCTATAAACATACAATCAAGCATCCGTTCACAGCCAAGCAGACGCGGCCCCCTTTTATCTCTACCTATTTCCATCCCACATTCACACATATCAAAGGTTGCTGTTCAGGCGCTCACACCTTTCCACCACTCTGGGCATGTTGGAGCTGCAAGTGTCTGAATAGTCTATAACACAGGGCAGGAAATAGAGAGCAAGTGGCCAGCCAGGAACCCTGGGATATTTGGTGCTGCTCTTCCTGTCTCTTGCACAGCCAGTGGAGCTGCAGAGTGGGACCTATTTACAGACAGGGAGTGTAATAACACACACACACACAGACAGCGAGCCGCCCCTCACTTCATTTTTCACCTACAGCAGAGTCGGTGAGTCAGTGTGTCTCAGTGGTTGAGGCTTTTTTTGACCATTTGCATAAATATGGTTCTCTGTGGTGTGAAGCCAGAGCAACTGTGCCTTTGATGGTTGGGTGGGTGTGGGGTGGGGGGGGGAATTACGCACGTCTTACGCACGTCAACCTGTCTTGTGTTTTCTGCGTGCTCGTGCGCGTACACCCCCACTGTCTGTTCATCTTATATCTAATAGCGTTTTGCATGGAGAAAAAAAAAAAAAAAAAAGTTAAATCATCATCATCAGTGAGGATAGCTGCCATTTGATACAGTTAGAATACAGATAGGAGCCTGTTCTATGTTGCATAGGCTAGTACAGCCTCCATAGACAACATGCATCCCACTATAGGCTCGAAGCATATATACCTACTGGAAGGCAGAATGCAATATGGAAGAGCCTGGGTGATGCACAAATAATATACATTAAATATTGATGGAAAACAGACACATGCTGCTAGATTTAGGGCATATTCAGCAGTGCGGGATGCAGGATCAAAGGAGATATGATGCGCACACATATCGCAGATATCACAGACCTGAATGCATGCTGCTTTACTGGAGTAACAAAGGGAATATCAACCTACCTTGCCGTTTTTGCAGAAACCCACTGTCTCCTCTCTGTTTCAATTTCCGATTTACGAGCTTCTCTGCTGTTTTAGTCAGATGCGACGCTTGTAAAGGGGCATTCCGCCCTCTTTGGCTCAGTCCACCTCCTCCTCTCTCTCTCTCTCTCTCTCTCTCTCTTTTCTCGAAGACGCACCGAGCAATAAGGATGGCAGACTGAGAGAGAGAAATGAACAATATGCTATCTCTTCCCTCTCGTTTCCTGTGTTCTTCTCTTATATTTTCACCCCCTCCTTGTGTTTTTTTTCCTCCTCTCTATTTCACTATCCCCTCCCTCTCACTCTCTCACTCGGTTGCTCTCTCTCTCCTTTTTTTATCCCTCCCTGTGCTCTGAATACTAATACTCTGTCTCTCTCTCCTCTCACTGCCTGTACAGCCCAGGCCAGTGCTAAAGACATACTGATGTATGTGGGGCGTGTAGAGAGAAAGCCAGAGAGATGGAGAGGTGTTGTGTTGTGTGTGTGTTGGTGTGTTTGTGCATGTTAGTGGGAACCTGCACTGTAAACAATTGCTGTTAATTTACAGCAGGATTTCAACAGTATTAACCTGTTATTGCTAAAAACAGTGCTTTACTGTTAATACAAAAGAAAACCTGTTAAATTACGCTAATTTTTTAACTGAACTATAATGCATTCTTAAAAAACAGCACTTTACTGCTGATCAACTGTCTAAAGTATCATCAGTAACAGTTTCATGCAGTATTTTTTTTTACTTCTGGGGCCTGATCTGCACATGTGAGGCTTGTACATTGTACATGATTGGACAATCAGTGAATTAGCTTTATTGTTCTTCACTCACATGTTGTTATGGTTTGCATTCTGTGCTTGTAGCCAGCTATATACTGACATTTTGGGAAAAGTGTCAACAAGTCTATTATAGCCTTTAATTGTATTTAGTGTACTATTCCTATGTCTGTAACCTGCTAAGTCTATTCATCTAGGCAAAAAATAATGTTTATTAAAATGTATGTAAAAAATACAAGCTAAATAGTGCATTAAAACAAATCAGTAAGATAATGTAAAAGAAAGGTGAAAAACAGCTATATGATGTATCTTTAAACAGTAAATTAACTGTAAAATACTGTGAAATTAATTTTAAAAAACAGTTCAAACTGTATTTTTCATTAACAGTATAAAGCTGTAAAATTCAGCGACAGTATAATAATGTTAATTTTACAGTAACATAAAGGCAACCCTGCTGCCAGTTCTTTACTGTTATTTTACTGGGAAATTCTTAACAGTGTGGTGATGGTGTGGAGGGTAATGACCACTCTCAGCGTGGGTAAGAAGGGCCTAGGATCTTGTTTGGTCTTATTAGAGCAGTGATTAGATAATAATACTCCTGCAGATTCCCCTGGAGAGGTGGTGGTGGTGGTGGTGGGTGGATTGTGGGGAGGGAGGGCACATAAAATGTTTCTCTTTTTTATGGTAGCATCCCTGGGATGAGAGGAGGAGGAGGTGGAAATGGAGGTGGGGATGAGGGAGTGTGAGGAGGAGGAGAAGGGGGTGTTGCTTGTGTGTCAGGTGGTGGAGAGCAGAGATGGAATGGAGGGCCAAAGTTCGGCTCTGAGCCAAAAAAAGGACATGGCTTTTAGCCTGTTTGTATGCGTGCGGGTGATGGTGTGTGTGTGTGTGTGTGTGTGTGTGTGCGCACCATGGAAACCTCAACGAGAAGAGCAGCTGAGGTATACAGAGGCCATGATCTAGTTAGAATGAGACACAGTCTTATTGGAGTCATGATTAGATTATGATATTCTGGCCGGCCTCATATAAGCAGAGAGGGGGGTCATAAAAATGTTTCTGTGTTTAACGTCACCGGTGTCAGGATAATGAGGACCCTCCACGTTCGAAACGGGAATAGATATTGTATCAAAGTGGTTGTTTTTTAAAGTGGTGTTCCTCAGGGCGCCCTTTGGGGTCCTTGACTTATTCCCAGAGGGGAGTCACCCAACACAATGAAGAAAGCTGTGATTCAATTTTAATTGAACTTGTACGTCAAGCAGTGAGAGAATGTAATAGGAATGTAGTTTTGATATCCAGATGTCCGGTTCTTTATTAAATCACATCCATCAACAAAAATCTCATCAAATCTATCAGATAAAATAATTATAATATGGTTGATGTGTTCTCATTCCCAACTCGTCAAATACAGCAACTTGGTCAGTGGCCCTACGCTTCAAACTATAACGCTCTACGTACCCCTCTAGCATCAGTTTTGCACGTGTTAGTTTCCACTCGTTACATGCTTACATTTTCAGTTGCCGTATTTGACGACTTGGGAGTGAGAACGATCTGGATGGTCTGTGTGTAATCCTTCGGGTTACTGCATTGAAAACATGTGTGAACCCCTGCATTAGGGCTGAGACAGTGCCAACTTTAACAGTTATGTAAGGCAAGTCATCCCTCTGCCCCTCAAGACGTTCCTGCTGCCATAATAAATGAACATGGTGAACAGTGTGTGCTTTTGACTCTTGTTCTCTGTGTGATGTATAGATGAGTTTTTCAAGATTGCCAATACTGCATGTTACGCTGTTTAACTGCAGAAAAAAATAATCTGTGGTGATAGGGTTGAAGAGGAAGCTTGTGAATTAATCATTTTTAGTCAATAAGGAAGTCCTCCTGCTGTGAGTTCTGTTGTCAAGATAGAGGTAGGCACCTTCATATTTAAAGACAGCACAGTGATGAATTAATCATTGTCACAGACTGTGCCCAAACATCACCTAATGGGCTACACAGCACAGAGAACATCCAGATCTTATCCTAAACTTTGGTGTGGAAATTATACATGCATTTGGCTCAAAGACTATTCTAAACGCACGCAATTTAAAAAATAGCTCTGATTAAACTTTTATTTATTCATAAAAATGCTAATTACGGGCATTAGATTGCCAATTGAGGTTGGAGGGGCACTTAAATTACCTTAGCTTAAGTGAATCCAAATTTGATCTTGTGCTTTTTATTATGATAATGGAGAGCAAAGATCAAGATAAAGATTTAGAAAAAAACGTTTGGAATCCACATCTAAAAAGGGTCACATTACAGTAAGAGAGCATTCAAGACTAATGTTCCTGCTGAGCATTTAGTGATCTTCATCAAAGATTTTATGGCACTAATAAAATATTGTCACTCCATATATCTTACAATTCACCACATGGACAAAATAATAACTCGAGAGTCCCTTCATCTTCTTTATTACACTGACCACATAATAATGTATTCCCAGCAGCATTACTAATAACTTGTCACACTGACAAAAATAATAATATCTTGTCAATCATCACACATTCCCCTGAGAATTGGCAGAAATTGTATTAAATAATAAAAAGAAAAAACATATCCTACGTAGTGTAATGAATTATCACCCCATAAATATTTGTCATTGTCTTCGTCGTTGTTCTGGAAACAGCGATGGTAAAAGAAGGATGGAAAAATAGCTGTGTTTGGACCCCTGCAGCTGGCGATGATTGACTGATAAATGAGAGTAAACAGTGACCTCTGTTAACTGTCACAGCGGAGCACAGCGAGAGGCTGAGACACAAAACAGAAGAGGACAGGGACGCATAGCGAGGGAATCAGAATACAAACAGAGGAGAGGAGAGGAGAGGAGAGGAGAGGAGAGGAGAGGAGAGGAGAGGAGAGGAGAGGAGAGGAGGAGAAAATTAAACAAATGTGATTGAGAGAAGAGAGAACTAATAGCTCGGATGGCGGCGGGGACCTTGTTTGCTCTAAAACAGGCGCTGGCATGACAATATCTATATATGGGGCAAATGATCCACTCTTGCAAGTGCACATAAAACACACTGAGGCACTAGCTTTCACACATGGATACTACATAAGCACTTTACTCAATGCATCTAAACATCACACATGTGCAGACATATTAAAGAAAGTAGACCGAGAGATGCTGGAGGGGAGAAGAGCCCACAGAGAGAGATTAAGAGTGACTAAGACCATGGGTGTTAACTCGCTACGGCAAAATGAGTCCAAATTTGAATGTCATGTTTTGAAGAATAACATTAAGAGCAAATTCACAAAATGTATTAGAAGTTACTTTGCCAAACGTAAAAGAAAACTAGTGTTAAAGGAAGCTAGTTTCCTCCAAGCTTTGTACCCTAGAAATGCATCACATTGACCACATAATACATTTCCCTGAGTCTTGAGTCGTTTTTCACTTTGTTCCAAGAAACTTTGTTGATAAAAGCAGGTTTGACTAATTCTGGTTACAAATGACATTGAATGCTTTTAATTGCCAGGGAGGGGTGCCACAGTGTAGATCTCACGCTGACATTGATTAAGGACCTCAAGCACGTCCTGAATTGAAGTGGGATCATGGGAGGGCCTCTCATGTCCTGACCCTCCTATTCTAGATAAATAGACACATTAGACCCAAACACAGAGGTCAGACCTGGTTTCTTGTTGAGGTGACAGTGGTCAACAACACTTGTGAACCCCCGCTGTGCCGCAACCCTGGTGTGATGTCTTCAACTAATGTTACGTCCTTTTTCTTCTAGAGATGCTTCTCCCTCTGGCTTGAGACTGTCCACCAAGCTTGTGGGTCAAGGAACAATATCAAACTCTATTTCCAAAGTTTATCCTTAAAACCGCAATGCTGCCTTGGCTTGATGTCATTTTAGGACAGTATTTCCATTGAAGAGACTCTTGGACCGCTAATCTGCAAGGCGATGGTCAGGTGGCGGAGCTAGCACTATCACTGTTGAGCTAATCTGCTCGCAGTTTTACTTTTGGCTGACCACTGCTGGCTGTGCAGCTATTACACTGTAACCTAACTGACCACACTGACTGTGGGGTTGGCGATGATGTTTTATAGATTTTATTTGAGAAAACGGTCCGATGGATAGTCTACATTTCAATCAATTCATTAATGAAAAGTACATGTATTGTCTGGATAATGGCTCTGGGCTCATTATCTGATATTTCTTTAGGGATTATGAACATTATGAGTCACTTTTGCTATGAGTCAGACATTAAAAAAATGAAGAAAAGTCTGTGTTAATAGAACTGTAATACAGAAACTGAAAAGTGATTTATTTTGAAGGCATCTAAGAATGTGGTTTTCAAAATCGAAATAACTTTGAATATTCATAATGGCTATAATGTCATATTTGGAGGAAGGTTAGTTTGCTACAAGTCTCCAGTTTTGCCTCTCTCCTAATGCATTGTTCTAATCACAATTTGTCAAAACTAAACAGAAATGAAAGTAAATGAAAGAAACACAGGTTGATTAACAACCTTGTGCGTTTTTTCATTTGCTGTGGAAAGATTTACTAATTTTCCATTTCCATTGCCTGATGGATGCACTGCCTCAAAGGCTAAACTCTGTGGTAAACGCCACAGAACTGCTTCACCTTAAATAAGCAGCAGAAAGCCACGGCCCATGTAAAAAAAACAACAGGGAGATGTCAGTTAGGCTTTTCCGATTTTCACTGGTCTCTGCTATGACTCATGTCAGGCGGGTTGCCTGTGAGTTTCGAGAGGTTTAGTCCATAGTGACAGCGATTGGTGTCTTTTAGTTGTTTAGTTTAGTTGCCCTAGGAGCTTTCTGTGAAGATAAAGATCCATGGCAGCTCAAGCTGACACTTGTTGTTATCTTAAAGGAGCTGGTTTTCGGATTTTCGTTTGCAGTATAAGTAGGGTGAATAATGCATCATCGTTGACAAAAGTTGAAACATCATGATGATCTAACTCCTTAAATCCAGGTTTTCTCAAATCACCATTCATCATATGTGATGGGTGACATCAGCCCAGGGACTCACTGTTACCCCTATTACCTCACCACAGCAGGGTCAGTGGGGACAGGTTCTGTTCTTGAATAATAAGCCTTTCCCGTAGGCCTTTGTGCACTGGATCCTGTCTCTTTCTACTCTTCACTTTATCTTCTCTTACTCTCTTCGACTTCCAACTCTACTGTTGAGCAATAAAAGGGTAAAAAAGAAAACCATTGATTGACATACACTGTATAATAAGAGACAGTATATCCATAAAAACCCATTGCAGTAAGGAATAACTGCAGCCAAGATGAAACCAGGCTTTGAAAAACCAAGAGGTTTTTATTATCTGAGTTCTGGCTGGTATGCGTATACCTAATCGGTTCTCCAAAGTCCTTACATTCTGAGCACTTTGAGACCTGCTTTCTGTTCTTCAATCACAAGCAATAGAGACAGAAAATCAGTCCACTCATCCTCCTCTCTGACTTAACTCTTTTGCAGGTTTTTTGCCTGTTGTCATCATTTGGAACTGCTAATATGAACCACAATTCAGTCCGCTCAACCAGTTGCCTCTCTTGGTTGAGTAAATTTCCATACCCTTCTGCACTAGTTTTCCCCCATAATTCAGCCATGTTCCCATACTCAAGGCTATGGGTGCGTTCTAATACCCATACTACTATACTATTTAGTATGCCAGAAAAAGATTTAGCTTTTCCCAATACATAGTATGTCAAATGAAGTATGCCAAAAATACCAGGATGTCCTACTACATCCAGACGCATTTTGCAGTATGCAAGCCAGCATAGTTTTCTGGCTATTCTGACCCACAATTCTTTGCGCAGCGTAAGATACGTCACATCAGTCACAAAGACCGATGACAGCCTGATGACAGCTCATTGACAGAAGCCGCAATGACAGATGACAGTTCAAGACGCAATGTTCTGACGAAGTCGTATGTCCCAATTGTATGCATATACTGCATGCAACAGTACGTACTTTGTAAGGGCCGCTGCAGTACGTACTAAAAGTAAAAAGAAAAAGTGTGCGATTTGGAACGCAACCTATGTCGCTCACCAGAAGAAGAGGGAGGTTGTCCCTCATGGCAAGGCAAGACAGAGCGGACAGACAGAGACATCACTTAAAAAGCAGTGTCTCTGTCTGTCTGCTCAGTCTTGTTTTGCCAAAGGGGACAAACATTCAACGTTGCCCATAGCTCACTACGCTTTACTTTCTCAGCAGCACCAGCAAAACAGGACAGAGTTTAACTTCTGCCAAACAAAGTCCTGCGGCTAAACAATAGGACAAGGTGCTGTCCAACAACGAGTTAAGGGCAAGCAACACTCTCGTTGGCTATTGTTTCTATCGGTTATGATAACACTGGAGGCTACTCACCGAAGTTGTTGCTGACATCTTAGAACGAGGCAACATCACTAAAAAAAGGTCCAACGGGGCAAGAAACACAAACGGTCAGATGATTAAGGTAGTAAACAAGCTGCCAGATTAGCTACCTTGCTGTGATTGGTTGTAAATGTCAAGTGCATGGGACACAAACATAAACATTTATTTCATTTCATTCATTCATTATATAACTGTATTGTTGAAGAGACAGTGGTGGTGGGGATTTTTTAGGGATTGTGCAATTTTGTGTATGGCCTCAATGACATACAGGAAGTTAAAGCATTTCGCCTCGTAGTTCATGAAATTAATGTAGAGTGAATTTTGGACTGTGAGGGAACGAACTGGCAGGCATGAGGAAACAAAGGTGGATTTTCAAAAAAGAGGGTTTTATTTACCCAAAAATTAAGCAAACAATTTACAAAATATGCCACAAATTCTGGGCCAATAAGAGGTCAACTAAGAAGAACACAAAAGGGAACATACAGTATATAATGGCTGATCGGAGCATTTTTTAATCAAAGGGGGCAACAAAGACAAACCACTACCACCTGAAGTACAAATAAAACAAAATAGGCCAATTAGTCTATTACCAGATTCTATATTTTTAGGAATTAACCAAAACAAAAGCACCAACAAACAAGTAAAAGTCTAAAGAAATATACAACGCCTCTAAACTAGAAATCCCAATCCCCCCCATGATGGGGTGGGCACATGGTACATTCTGATTGGCCACTTCCTGTATTTTAGAGCTCTGTTTTAGGGGGCATGTTTTGCTCCATTGTGACAATGAGGAGAAAATTAACTATGAACTGTAAACTATAGAAAACTAAGGTGTTCGCAGAACTGTTACCAACATTTACATCAGTCGTGTGGCAGCAGCTGTGGCCATCACCTTGAAGACCAAGGTTCAGAAAGGCCTTCTGCTCACACTATGGACACTGCATGCAACCTGTTCCTCTAAACACAACAAAATATGTTTACTAATGTAATAACATCTGATTTTGCAATAAAGAGTAGCACAAACAGCCCACTTAATTAATGAAACCGTAGACTTCCCATGAGAGGTGATTTGTTGTACTTCAGCTTAATCTAATGTAAATTAAATGGTGCTTTATTAAATCTAAAGTTTAAAACTTAACTTTTGAATTAGTTTCCATCACACGTCGCCAACTCTGACGTAATATTGTCCCGTATTGGCCTTTTATGTCTGATGTAATTATGCATCTTCTGTATGTATTTGTACTTTCTTTCCAAAAGTCTTCTCTGATCACTCTCAACCTCATCATGATCACTTGTTACCATGACAACTCTTTCATAGGACCAATCGCCCACCTCTCTCTCTTTCTTTCTCTAGCTGTCTCTCTCTCTCTTTCTCTAGCTGTCTCTCTCTCTCTCCGTATCTCCTATTGCTCTTTATTGTCTTTGTCGTGACTCCCCCTCACCCATCAGCCACTGCAATCACCCACTTTAATTTCTCATCAGAGGATTCCATTTGCTCATTTTATCTTAATTTATTTATTTTTCTTTCTGTTTTTGTTTTTTTTCTTTCGTCAGATGCCTTCAGTGGAGGAAGACTCAGTAGCCTGTCCTCTCTGTAGCATCACCAGCCAGCACAGTCACAGCATCTGGCAGTGAACCCCTCCAGCCAAACTCAACGAGGTCAGTCCAGTTACTCAGCCGGGCTCTTTGGGGGGTTTTCCAACCTCCTTGCCCTTAGCCTGGAGCAGTTTGGACAGGCCCGTACGCAGTATGTGTTAAGGTCAGGAACCTCAAAGTCCTCTGGTGAACCCAAGTGGCAGGACATAGTGGCTGAGGTTTTCAGAAGGGTCTTACACAAGCTGTTACTTCTAAGGTCAAGGGGGCTGCAGTGTGGAGGAAAGTGCATCCAACTGCTTCCTGCATGGCTGGGTATGAGGCAGGGCTTGTGCTTTTACAACGTGATTTTTGAGCACTGGATGTTCTGTGTGATGGGGTAAAGAGAGAGAGGCTTTCATTGTTGAATTGTGTGTCCAAGTTGGACATTTACAAGAAGAACATTTGGTGAGGCAGTATGGAGTTCCTAAAAATGTTGGAACAGCCTCAAAGAGGATGTGAAGGGAGCTGAAAATCTTGGACATGAACTCACAATTTACATTTTTCCTGGAATTTTAAGCATTTCTATAATTTCTTTGTCGTTTTGTACCCCTATTTATTTCAGCATTTCACCTTAAAGCGGCTAAAAAACATTCTTTTATGTTTCTTTTATATCAATGGAATACATGACAGCTTGTATATGAAAGGGGTCGCTCGTAGCGATGAGCCCACAGGGATTCATCACCCAACTCTGCATTTCCTCTCAGCTCTACAGAGCAGTATGGCAAATTACAGCTCACTGTTTTTATTTTCTGGCCTGTAACTTCATTGTTTTGGTTCACTCTCACCACGCTCATGGCGTGTCAGCTGTTCTCAGCGAAAAGACGGTTGATAAACCGACCTGCTGAGCACCAAACAGCAGACAAAGTTAGAGACTAGCTGATGAACACAGTGGAGCATTTAGCAGTTAAAGTGACAGATATTCAGGAGTGGTGGACAGAAGAAAAACAGAAACATACTCCGAATGAATGGTAATGTTGCTCTGGATCCACTAGATGTATAAATAAACCAGTTTGCTAGTTTGTTTTGCTGTCCCCAATTGGCCAAAAAATTAAAAAAAAGTTAATGCAAGTTTAAACATAAACTCATCATTAGCCTTTTTTATTGTGGCATTTTGAGCATTTCTTTAATTTATTTTATCTTACACTAATAACTGTTTTTTGACCATTTGGGGACAGAAAAAACAAGTGAACAGACCATTGCCTTTTAAGTTGAAAGTTGAAGCAAATGTGTTAACAAACCGTTGTATTACACATATTTAAATGTATTACACATATAAACCAATGTATTTACACATCCAGCAGACAGTTACAAAGCAACATTATCATTCGTCTGGAGTTGTGTCTGTGTCCACCTGATTATTGTAAATCCAATATTCACCCTCTTTTAGCTCTGCCTTTGGTCTAATTAGTCTAAATATCTGGCTCTTTAGGTGTCGCTAACCAGCTAGTCTCTAACTGCGACTGTCTGCTGTTTGTTGCTGACCAGGTGGTTTCTTTTCCAATTAAAACAGTTGCCTGCTGTGGTCGAAAGCAATGCTATGAGATTGGTGAGAGTGAAGCCAAAACAGTAAAGTTGCGGGCCAGTAAGATAAACAATGAGCTCAAACTCACTATAAAGCTCCATAGAGCTGCAGATTCAGGTGATAATTCTCCGTAGGTTCATCAATACACCTTTCACATTGTCATTCATTTCATAATGTATCAAAGGACATTAATGAAATAAATTCAAGCAGAAGGGAGGCTCATGCACACAAAGTTTAAAGCAGATATAATCACTTTTTTTATAATATTAAAAAAGGATTTAAAAAATATATAAAATGTCTATTATTGGGGCTGCAGTTGCGGGCTGCAAATGTCAGTTCGTATGGTGGGAGAAAAGGGTCTGACTCACGATAGCCTGGTGGGGGTTCGTGAAGATGATTTGAGTAATATTTTGAGATGTCCACTTAATTCCTTCTGTCTTTCTTCCTTTTTTTTGTACTTATCATATTTACTGTTCCGTCCTTTCTTGCGTTGTATCTCTAACGTTAGTAATGTCTCATCACATTCTGTCTCTTGGCGCTACAGGAGCCACAGAGCCACAGAGCCAGGAGACTAATCTAATCATTTAGGGCCTGCTCTTGAGTAGTAAATAATTTTCTTGGCATATCACAAGGTATGCGTGTGTGTGTGTGTCTGTCTGTGTGTGTGCATTTACGAGGGTTGTGTAATTCTCCTCACTCTTTCCAGTGTTTCTCGCCACGGTCCCCCACGGTACCCCGAGGACAGCAGCAGCCCTAGACCAATTTTTGTTCTTTTTTATCTTGTTCTACAGTGACACACATTGGTCTATATTTCACGTCACTCTGACTAAACTGCTCCGCTGTTGAGATGTCCACTTTAAAGCTTGATGCACTCCTTGTGTATGGATTTGGCTGCAATGCCAGCAAAGCACTTTGCCTTGAGAAAGGAATTAAACCCCCGAGGTTTTTCTAAAATAGATTAAATAGGGAGGGGAGCTGAGAAGGCTGGGCTTATGGGAGGGGCACTACCCAAATATAGAGAACCTGCCAAATGCCAACGGGTGTGGGCGAGGAGGCTGGCCTTTCTGATGTGTGTCTGCACATGTGGGTGGGTGTTTGCGTGCATTATGAGGATTTCTAGGATGTGTGTAAAACAATACATATTGTATGCCTGTTCCTGTGTGTGTGCAGATGAGCTTGTGTGCACATTATATGCAGGCAAAGAAAACACAGGGGCTGAAGATTACGCAGCAAACATTTTGACATTGACAATAGAGTGTAGAAAGCCAGCATAAAAGGGAATGTTTGTTGAGTTTCAAAATTGTTTATACCGTGCCATCATATAATGGGAAAAATTTTGTGTTTATTGGGTTTGGCATTGAAGTTATTCATCTCTGCCTTTCAGATGCTTTCCAGTTCAGGGTGAGTGAAGCGACAAAGTGAAAGATGCAAACAAACAAAGGCAGGTAATGCGCAGAAAGCCACGGGAGGCGGTGGGGGATGACTTGGAATGGGAATTGCAAAAACAAAACACAGCGCAGAGCAGATCCAAGCGAGAGCCGGAGGAAGGTTTTGTTTGCTACGTCTCACATGTTTGGTTACTCAAGCTAATGAGCAGCAATTAGACAGCAGCCAATTAACTCTGGCCATCAGACTGAGACCGAGGGAAATGGAAAGAGGAGGAGCGAGGAAGTGAGAGAAGGGAAAAGAGTTGAGGAAGGGAGGGGAGATGGATGGGTAAATGACCTGGGAATCACATCCGCTGTTATCTGCCAGAGATGTTCATGTGTGCGTTTGCATGCAAATGAGTTGTGTGTGTGTGTGTGTGTGTGTGTGTGTGTGTGTGTGTGTGTGTGTGTGTGCGTGCGTGCGTGCGTGTGTGCGTGTGTGCGTGTGTGCGCGTGTGCGCGTGTGTGTGTGTGTGTGTGTGTGTGCGTGTGTGCGTGTGCGTGTGCGTGCGTGCGTGTGTGCGTGTGCGTGTGTGTGTTCCAGCAGAGGGAGCTGTGTAGGCCCATGTCACTGTAAGTGCTCTACATGACCATCTGGCTCTCACTGTCAGACTGGATGCTGAACTTACGCTTAACTCTTTCACTGCCAGCATCTCCTTCACATCCATACGATAAAAAAACAAAACATGAACAGATACCACATTTGTCTCACTGCGGACAGTTAGAGATAACACACACCTTTTGGCCAGTATTATTATATGCACTGAATAACTGAACAATCAGACCCACAGAATCAGAGATTTAAATGATTGATGACAGATTGATGGAGACGCTGTGTGATTGTGCATCTTCTCTGGCAGCCAGTATGCTGACCAGATTGCGTATCTGCTTCAGGCTGTGGAGGGAAGGAAGCAAATGGTTAATTTCTCATACTCTGACTGCTGATGCAGTGTTCCAGCTGAACCCCTTGGAGAGTCTCTCGCTCTCTCTCTCATTCACACACACACACTCACACATACACCTACAAATACACACTGTACTGTAGTGCTTGCCATTCTTCTGAGTAGCCTGCTGCCCTCTCTTTAATTAGGCTAATTGAAATGCGAGAATAACCATTTTCTGGATTGCTCATTATTTTGGAGCAGTTTAGAATGAATGCTTACACATTCAGAGGAGAGCCGGTCTTTTCTCTCTCCTTGGTTGACCCTGTTGCCTGGTGCAGATGAGTCTGGCCCCTGCAGGCTGAGGCCCGAGGGCTGTATACCTGGCCTTGGTCGGTCTGCGGCTTGGCCTTAAGTCTGCTTGCTCCTCTCGTGACTCTTTGCACCTTTGGCTTTTTAACTGCTACCTTGCCTCTGCCTTTCCAGGGGGATCATCCCCCACCGGTGGCCTCATTGTTGTTTAAGCAAGAGAGTCAAGTGGGATTTTCCAGACATCCTTAAGATAAATTGAGAGAGACGGTTTGTGCTTAAGTGCTCTTGGCAGGTCTACAGGTGGTTGGGCGGCTTTTCCTGTGTTCTTAGCTACTCTGTTAACCCCCGAGCAGGCTCACTGTTGGCCCTTAGCTGCGACAGGAGCCTCCCCAGGGCAGCTTGAGCTTATGGAGAGCAAGAGGAAAGAGACAGAAAGAAAGAGAGCGAGAGAGAGCCTTGCTCCAGATGCCAAAGTACATCTGGAGCAAGGAGCTGGAGAGAATACAGTATGTGTGTGTGATAACCTGAGAAAATGTTCATATGTTTTGTGTCTCCCTGACAAGGAGGTGAGTCATTCCCTCAACACACACTAATGCACCCACCCAACCATGCACACATACACATAAACACACGTACAGTCTCACACACACACACACACACACACAGTTCTCGACTAGACTGCACGGGGGCAGATCACATGCTCGTCATTAGCCCTGCAGAACCGACCGCAGCAGTGTACAGTAATATTCACCTCATGATGTGACTTCAAACATTTGTCATATGTACACATTACACACATAGAGAGTCATTTGCCTTCGAGGAGCTTTGTGATTTCCTCATTAACTTCTCGAAATGTAATGAGTCATTGAACCAAGTTCTGTGGCTCTGTTAATTATGGCTCCGTTTCAGCAGCTCTCTCCATGGCAACCTAAAGTTCTGCCTGTCACCACATGAGAGATGAGGGAATAAAGACATTTTCCCATTATGCTGCCACCCCGGCGTGCATATTTCTCCTCAAGACAGGCCTGCTGAGGGTTGTGCTGCTGATCTTTTAGCTCCCTCTGCTGGAGAACAGGATAAGCTAGTTGTCTTCTGTAGTACGCAAAAATTGTGACTTAAATGAGTGGTGACATTAGCAGTGAAAATCAAGCAATGTCAACACAAACAGTGACATGTTTTGGATTCATGATCAATCAGGAAGTCTTGTGTGATAAATAAGGGTAAGTGGTCAGCACTCCTGCGCTAAGAGTGTGTGTCCACATGGTGACCTCACTGAGATCAATAGCTAAAACTGTGAGCAGTTGGTGTTTGAAAGCTCAGTGGCATCAAATTGAATATCATGAGGCTATTAGCATGCAAATGAGCCGTTCCCACTCATTATTGTCCTGACAAACAAGCGTCTGTTAATGGGTGTGTATTTGCATTGCACCTACAGTATGAATGAGCTTGAGCTAATGAATGCAAATGAGCAGAGTTCAGAGTTTGGTGAGAAGCGACCAGTTTGCTCTGAAAGGAGTGATGAAGAGGGAAAGTCAAAATGGATGTTAACAGTGTTTCAGAACTAAAAGAAGTTGGGTACTTGATGTAAATTGCAAAAGTCTCTTTCTCGCAGTATTACTCTTACCCTTTCATTGTTCCCTTGTAAAATGACTGAAGCATAAAAATAACTTGCTACCCTTCAGCTCTTCTTCTAATGTGACACAAAAAGTCATTGAGCCCTGGACGCAGATCAAATGTCTGCACTACCCAATTACAAGCTTCTGTGTTGTGTCGAAAGTGGCCCGCAGGTGATGCTGCCAAATAAAATGTCTACAGAGGGCTCATAACTTTCACATCATTTGTCTCTTATCATGTGTTGTTTACATCATTTTGACATTAATCAAAGTATAAATGAGGGTCAGTTTTATCATGAAAGAGTCCACTCCCACCAGCAAAGAAATACGTCTTTGAGGATGAGTGTGATCACTCAGGATTGGCAGTGTATTTACTGGTAATAACCTTTTTCTTTTAAGGGTTCAGTGGACCAAAGCCAAGACAAAATACAGTCTACCCCATAACAGAGCTGGCAGAACACTCCACTGCGGGAAACAAGCTCTCAGGTCATGGACTTGGTTTGTCATTCCCCATAAATGAACTCCTCAGCTTGTTGAAAACAAGATGAAGGATGACAAAGGGACTTTTTCCCACTTGCCAGTCGACCACTGCCTGTGGCCTTTGTGCCACTTCTCTCACTGAATTGTATTTTTAGGTGTCATGAGGGGTTTAGTCATTGGTGAACTTCTTTTTGACGGATTGGTCTGGGCGAAGCTGAGTGCTCTGTCAGTGGCCACTGGCCAGAGCATGCTAAAACGAAACAGTTGAACAGGGGTGATCTATAAAGATCTATAAAGTGTCTGTTCTTTTCATTTCACTTTTTAAAAATTCTGTAAAGTTTTATTTGATAATGATATCTGATATTTAATTGATATTTTTTTATAATAATGAAAAATGACAATGGAAATGTGGCAATGTGAAGGGGTTTCTCATAGTGAAGAATCTATAGAGAATTATCACCTAAATCTGCAGCTCCCCTCGGCTTTACATAGCTTTATAGTGAGTTGTTTAGCTGTCTGGCAGCAACTTTACTGTTTTGGTTCACTCTCACCGCACTCGTTGTTTTTGGCCGCAGCAGCTAGCAAAAATCTCTGAATACCCATTGTCCAACAATACTGCCTGCTCAGCAATAAACTGCACAGTTATACCATTTGTGGTTACATTTTCACGGTGGTCAGAAATACGACTTCAAATGATACATTCACAGCTTGCTTCATCTGCCTCCAAATGGTCAGAAAATCATTATTGTAGGTTTAAGTAAAATTTGAATTGCATGACTTTATTCATAATGGAAAGTATTTTTATATCGTACTGCTATTTTTACTAGATTAAACCATCTGACTTCAGTATATTTGTGTTCTCCATCTTTTGCAGGTTTTCCAGTTCTTTGTCGGATATGTTACAGGCAGCAGAGGGAAGGGTGTCAGAGCTCAGCTGTGGTTGCCTGTGATTACAGATCAGTCTACGTCCGCTACAAGCAAGAAATCTATCATCAGGTGAGGAAATTCCTTCCAGGGTGACATCATTATTTCCATTACTCCTGTGGAAACAGACATTCCTGTCAAACATACTCCTGTCTGCTTGTATTTACTGCAAAACCTTGAGTGTGTTTGTGTGTTTGAGTAGAGTGTAACAATATACCAGGATTTATCATTGAACTCCTCGCTATCGGCTGGCTCAAACATAAACAGTGGTGTGTGTGTCAGTGTTTGCTTGGCTGATGGCCATGTGTTGATGTCGGGCTGCATCTGACTCTGTGGTGGCATCATCAAGATAAAGAGCAGCGTTTGACCTGGACACAGTTCTCTTGACACGGACACAAAGCTTAAAAGTGACTGTGACAGCGCTGCACTTGTAATAACCTCCACAGGCAGGACTTCAGGACTCCAGAGGATGATGGCACAGTGATTCACAAACTCAAACACACACATCAGTCTCTCACACACACATATTCATTCTTTCCATCCTAAATTCAACAACTCTTATTTTGTTTGTGTAACAGTTAAACATTTTATTTCCAAAAGACAGGCAGTTGCAAATGCATAGTTTTTACAAGACACACAGCACATACACAGATATTGAAGAAGGCTAAAGACAAGAGGAAAGCAAACCCAGCAGTTTCCTTACTTTGGTAAAGATGCTCTCCATGATAAGCGTCATACATACAGTACAGTATAGCAACAGATGATTACAGACAGACAGGAAAACTATTTGTTCCCCAGTACTTATCTTAAAGTAACAGTCTGACATACTGAGAAATCTGAGTGTTTGGTGTCAAACTGAGAATGTGATGAAGAAGAGCAATATCAGTTTCATCTCTGAACATTCTGTGCTGAGGTACCTTTACTTCTGGGACGTGTTTAGACCTGGGCCCTGTTTGTCAAAAGCATCTTGATGCTAGGATAAAAAAAAATTATAAATGGACTGCACTTTTCTACGTTAGTGGGCAGAATGCTTTTCAATTTGCCACTCATTCACACAGCTTGATGGTGATGGAGACACCATGCGAGGCGCTGGCCTGACTATCTAGAGCAATTTTGAGGTTTGGTGTGGGATTGAACCACACTTCCTCTTCCTCCTGAACCTTAGCCGCCCCAAAGTATGCTGAACTCCAATGCTGAAAACGACACTGATCAGAGTCTGATGAGAGTGAACCAAAAGGTTTGCGGGCTCGAAAACCAAAACAAAGGACTGAAATATCCTATAGAAGAAGTGTCCATCTCAGCTCGTTACATGCATAGTGTCTTTTCAAAATAAACTTCTGTGTTCCCAGGAATCGTTCAGTTTCTGCTCTTAACATACATGCAGTCTCCTTTCAAAATATACTTCCAACGTAGATTTACTCGTCCATCCTCCCCTCCCACTCCTAGTATCTTTTATTCACTTCAGAATACAATAACTTTTGATGATACTGGGGATATATACACGGCAACACATGCATAAGGGGAGTACCGGCACTTTTTTTTCCATTTCAAGCACTGCCTCTGACCAAGATATTTGATGAGTTGGGAGTGAACGGGTTGCCTATGAAGCTCCAGCAGAGCTGGGTGATATTTCTCGGGTACATCACTAAATGTCCAACCTTTCACATAAGTGTCATCTTCATCTTTAAGTAAAGAAGATACAAAATAAGACAGCACTGGAGTTCCTGGAATGTGTGTTGATGCTGCTAGGCTAACATTTCCCCTGTAACAGACACACAGAGATTAAACTAATATCAATCTTCCCATCCCACTGTGTATTTGACAGCAAACAACCATATTCCTAAACATGTTGAACTGTTCCTTTAAACCACAAAAACAGAAGAGAAATACAGGTCTACTTTTATCAAGCTGACTCCACTTGTGCTTTGCTGCTTTGATTCATTAAAATCACAGTATTAGCGTCACTTTCTTCATATGGTTGAGAGGCTTTGTGAGCATTTTAATAGCAATGTGTTGAGGTGCAAAGAAATAAAAACAGCTCAAGGAAAATAACAGTCCTGTAATGTAATTTCAGCACCAGATGGCTATAGCTATATAGTATATCTTAAGAGCACTTTTTTACATTAAAGAATGGTTTATCATATGGCTTCGGTACAAGTGGTATGCATACTGTATATATTAAAACATTTCTCAAAATCCTTCAAGAGATTACACAACCTGGATAGTTTTTAAAAATCTCTGTTTGCTAAAATATCCTCTTAAGTGTGATAATACTCTCATCACAGACCAGATCTTTGGCTAATAGCTACTTGGTGTTTTTCTTTACAGCATTGGTTTTATATTTCTGACATTTAGACGTAACACCAGATTGTGACTTCCACAGTGAAACGAAGCATGTGATGTAACAAGATCTTTCATTTTCAGTCTAGATGCATTAACTACACCACCTCGACATAGTTGGCTGGGTAAAGCCCCTCACTCCCGCCGTCCTTCATCCCCCGACACCAGCCCTGATCATCCTCATCCTCAATCTTCAAAAACTCCTCACCTGTAGGGAGAAATTAAAAAATGTTATTGAAAAAAAAATATTTTCCTGATCAATTATTTCCTCGATTAATAGCGTGGTCTGTAAAACGTCCAAAGATTCCCCAAAAAATGAGCGTCACAGTTTCCCAGTGCTCAAGTTGACGTCTTCAGATTGCTTGTTTTGTCCTATCAGCAGTCCAAAACTCATATTCAATAAACAATATCAACAATTACTTAAACTGTTAAATGATTATCAAAATAGTTGATTAATTGTCTGCTGATCAACTTGAATATTCAACTAAACGTTTCAGCTCCAAAAAAAAAGACAATTGAATAGACAAAAATAAGATAATTTAAATATAAATAGATAGTATGCCAAATAACAATAATGTACAGTTTTGCATACTGTTTTTAATTAATGCTATACACAAGGCATTCAGTAAGTTTTGTAGGAAGGTACTAGTGTGTTTACCTGCTTTAAATGACAGCTCATCTGTCTCCTGTCCAGCATAGTCATACATAGCTCTTACTCTCACTCCTCCAATCATCACACTAGAAGAAAAGAAAGAAGAGTCAGAGAGACAGATGATGATGTCTGATCAGTCGAACACCAAGATCTACACAGCATCAAATCAATGTAAAAACACAAACTACAGAACAATTTCATATACTCACTTCCTCTCTATTGTTCCTTTCTTTTCTCCTTCTTTCTTCCCTTTTTTGGCTTTCTTCTCGGGCGTCCATTCCTAAAAAACATTTGAACAAAATAATTACTGAACATTTAACTTCAGACTAAACAATAGAATAACTGAACTTCACATCAATTTTAATAATAGAAATGGTTGGAGTTAGACAAAGACTGAAATACCTGGAAGTGAGGCCAGTCGGTGGGCATGCCGGGCCCATAGGTGTTTTTCCACCAGCGAAGGTCCTCATGCTCATCGATGGCCATCAGTGTGTTGTGGAGCTCATTGTACACGGCCCTCACACTAAATGAGTGGTGGAGTGTAAATAAGAGAACCCAAAATGAGATTGACACACTTTTATATCCAATATTCATTAATTATTTCTAATAGTTCAGCTGACATTTCAACTACCACCGCTGCTTACATATCAACTGATATTTAAGTTATTCACAGTGCAAACACACTAGCTATCTCTGGCGCTGAAATTTTACTCTTACTCTTTAAATGAAAATGAAACCGCTTTTACTTCAACTGACATTTCAACTGTTTTTATGGCTTCAATATTAAGCATAAACCAGCGGCATTATCTTAATCTAGTTTCTCTAAATACCAACTGAGAGAAATTATTTCTCTTTTATGGGGAATATTTTGACTGAACCAAACAAACAACACCAAAGAGTCAAGAAGCTGCACAACAGTTTAACATATGCTTCACATTTCTGCTGTCAGTTTGAATGTTTTCATTGTTAATGTTGTTATTTTCTATATTAAAATATCAGCCAATCAGTCAAAGACAGAAAAATCGTGACGCTTTACATGAAGTGCTCATAGGGCTTTACAATGCATCGTAACTGAGCCTGATGTAATAAACACAACATGCAGGAATGTAGGAGGATGAATACTTTATGAGCCACCTGCTGATGTTCCTCTGATGTTTATACTGTAATTTACGTTTATTGAAACTTCTAATTGACACATAATCTGCTTGCATTGTCATCCAGAGCATTTTAAGTAAAGTGTTACCCAAAAATTAAGCAGATTAATAGAGTATATCAATTCTCTCATCTACCCTATATCCCCCCATGGCCCCTGCAGATTTTATAAAGTAATTGAGTTGCTGTCTTTGCTTTTATTTCCTTTATTAGAGAAGTGAGTCACTGAGTAACACTCATGCCATATGTAGTGGAACAGCTTTTAATTGGGTCTAAATTAAGTCAGACTATTGATTTTTGTACATACTTAGCTCTAAATACACAGCTACCTGTTTCACCAAACATATTGATCTTCATCTAATCAGACTGCAACTTACAACAACCAACACACACACACACAAAACACTGCGGTTCACCTCTCATTGTTTGTAATATCCAGGTGTTTGTGGATGGAGAGAAAGGCCTGTTTGAGGAAGACAATCCTCTTGCGCTCCTCGTCCTGCGATTGGTCAAAGATGGACTCCATCTCCTCCATGTAGCGTGGAGCGTAGCGGTTCACCTCCTCAAGGACTTTCTCATAGCGTGCACGAACCTGTAAACATTCACACACTGCTCAGGGACTCATTGGGTCACAATGGATTGACATATTCATACACACTCACATGAATGCATAGGTAACCCTACCCTATCCTACTACCCTCACCTTCTCAGCCTCCTGTTGAGCCAGCTCTCTCTCCTCCAGGATCTTCTTCTGTTTGTCGATGGCGACGTCCGGGTTTCCCTGAGCGTGTAGCTCTCGCTCCCTGGCTGCCTGCTCCTTACGGCTCACTTTGTGGTACGCCCTCCTGGCTTTATCCAGCTGTGGACGAACCAGAACACACCTTATTATCTACAGTTGTGGATGGATGAGGAAAATGCAGGACAAATTGTTCACAAAAAAAAACATCTTGTCCATTCAAGAGTACTTCAACCTGTTAAGATCATTTTGAAAATTGAGATGCACCTGGCTTTGAAAAGCATCTTGCTGATGCCCAAAATAAAATCATAGTGCATCAGGTCTCTGTGGTCTAAATATAGACCTTGAATTGAGGCCATTTACTTAATGAGTTTCCATTTGTGATGTTGCAGTCACTTTATGAAGTATTGATCCCTAAGGGGCTTGTGTATATTTTTGATGAAGTTATGTAATTCTGCTTTTGATGGATGTCCTCTTGCTCTCAAATCACAGAAAAGCACAGGTTGTGTGACTACAAATGTCATTGTTACTTATTTTGTAATGAATATTTAATGTAATCAAGAATTTTTTTTATAAAACCAAGCTGTCAGGAGCTTTAAGTATTTTTTTCTTCCACATATTTCTGTGTATTGTGTGTCAGTCATTTCCTCTTTGACTGAATAGGTTCTGCTGCTGAGACTTTGCACACATTTTTCACTTTTCACTTTGAATTTACATTTTTATTATTGTCTTTTGTCCCAGCAGTACTTCCATCGAATTACGTAATGCAAGACTAGGGGGCACCATCATGAAACCAAAACACCTTGAAACCCCTTTGGTTTCTGAATGTTACTCAAAGGAGAACAGGGTAAGTGATTTACAGAGGATGCTGTAGCAGACAAAAATGCAATTTCATTTCCGTTGGACTTTATCGCACTGAGGGTTTATCAGGCATTTCACATCTCTGAATGTGACTCTGTCCTCCAGAAATCAAGCCTGGATGTATCTACTTTATATCAGTGTTTCAGACTAGAGCTTTAAATCATCAGTGTAACACTGAACCTGACTTTTGAATCAGAATCAGACCTTTTTAAGTCGCTTGGCCCACGGCTTCTGAGCACGTGTAAAGCCTGTCTCAGTGTCCTGGGTCTCCTTGAAGCCTCCAAATAACTTCTTGTGGAAGGTGTCCTTCTGCCAGGTCCTGACCCGGTCTCCATCCTCCGACACCAGGGAGCGACAGATGGAGGCGTGTAAGGAGGCCAGCCGGTCAGCAGAGGACAGAAAACACTGCCAAGCCTTCAGAAGAGATCCGTATAGAGGACCTGAGGGAGGAGGACAGAAACCAGGGAATCACAAACTCCTAAAATTGTCTTTGTGCTTTAGGAACAACTCTGATGACCAGCCTTTATTTACACGAAACAACAAAACTAGAAGTTACATATTGCCATCTCTTATCCCAAAAAGGAGTTTTATGATCACAGTTTACATGCTCTACGGACAAAACACGCAGTACTCACTGGTGTCCACTACTGGCTTCCACTTGTTGCTCCATTCACTGAGCTGCTGGGCGTACTGCCTCTCCACGCGAGCTCTCTCTTGGAAACAGGCCACTATGTCATTACAGGCCTGGAAGGCATCTTCAGTTCGCTTCACAGTGGGCTGGTAGTTCCCAGGCTGCCAGGACACAAAGAGAGAGGAAGATCTACTGCTTACACAACATAAACAGGAGGTTTAATGGACTTTAAACCCTGATATTAATATCCAATAACATAATCATTTTTTGGGATTGAAAAAAACAAAAGTTGCCGATATTTTTGCCAGTATTGAATACTTTTGGTTGATTTTCGTTTTAGTTTCACCATTTCAATGCCAGTGAATACATAATTGTTCATCTGCTCATAGTTTATTCCTGGCAGAGTGGCAACAGCATGCAGACAATAAACTAATTCGTAAAGTAATAGTGAACACTAAACACTGAAACTTTCTGGAGTCTCTTCTGTCTCAACTGTTCCCAGTTTGCAGTCTTTATGCTAAGCTAAGCTGACAGGCTGCTGGATCCAACTACATACATTTTACTGTTAAGACGTGAGAGTGATATTGATCTTCTCATCTAACACTCAGCAAGAAAGTGAACAAGCGTATTTCACGAAATGTCTAACTATCCCTTTAATGATTGTTCTGTTCCATTTAGGAGTCCGAGTGAGCTGTGCCAGTTAACCAGCTGGCACAAATCCTTGAAGTGGAACCGGCACAGCTAAATGGTACGTAGCCATTATTAATAATTATACCTTTCTAGAACTGCTACCTGTCAACATTAAACAGTCACTATTGGTCTGTATCACATTCTCTGGTCAGTCAGTCATAACAAAGTCCAGCTTGCATCCTCATCTCCTTTCACAGCTGTGACACTGCTGCAGCCGTCTAAGGTCGATCCCCACGTGCCACAAGTGTCATTTTACTGGCATTAGGTTTCCTGTGGTAAACTCTAATGGCGGCAGCAGCGCGGGGTGTGGTCAGTGTGGACATGAGGACGAGGCCTGGCCATAAAAAAGCCAGACGGAGAGAGAGAGAAGACAAGAGGGCAGCAGAGGCAAGGCCCTGAGTGTAATAACATATCTGAAGCAAATGTGTTGTTTGTGGATGTGGTATTTGGAAATCTCTCTGCAATTTTCCTGGCAGCCACCGTCAGCTCCTACTCAGCACTCACTCCTACTCTCTTTTTCACTTTCTGTCAGACTCTATCTGTTAGTCACTGACAGATTTAGACAGCTGGTTGAAGGTTTCTGGACACTATATATGTTGTCATGTTGTGTTAAATCATCTGAGGCAATGCGCATAAAATGAACTTGTATAAATAAAAAAAAAGTTAGCAGAACTTTCTCCCGGCTGAGGATATTCACTTGTCAAACAGGTGTATGTCTGTCTTAAAACCGATGCTAACATGGTCTGCATGCTTTTCATATACACTGATTATTACACACAGTGCTCAGTGCAAACGTTCTTTGGCTAATTCTCTGTAAGATGATATTTCACTCTTCACAGTAACTACTGCTCACTCTCAACTGTAAGCAGACTTTTGCTTCCCACCGTGACTTGTGTTTGTCAGTATTCGACCAAAGACCTAAATCTTTGTTTTTTTACAACTAATTGACAAAGTCGTCGATCGCAATGGGGCTCTTAATTGGTAGTTAATTAAATGGTGCATCGGAAAGGTCAAGTTGTTAAGTCTTTATAAAGTCTTTATAAGTCAAAACGTCAATAGTGCTAGCAGCAGTTGTAAGGTGAATATGGTTTCTGCTACAGGTAGCTATAGTAAGATTAATCAATATGCAGGCCATCTCCAGTATGAAATTATCTCTTAATGCAATGACACATATTCTTTTCTTACATTTTCAAATTGAACTTGTGTTTCTGCTTTCCTGTAAATATATTCATTTATGTATTTCATTTACAGTCCATAGCAACATGGTTTAAAAACTGGTGTCTTACACAATGTTAAGAAAACTGAATCTAAAGATTAATGATAAAAAAGATAAAATATTTATATTAGATTCCCCAAAATATTAAAATGAAAAATGGTGAGCAAGGCTGCAAATAAAAACTAACATACTGTGCATTTAGACTTATTATTGACTGCCTACCATTTCACATTGCAAATAGCTCCATGCACTCTATGATCTTTTCAAATTTAAGTTATTGTGTAAAATTAAATGTAATATAAATACGTTTTTTTCTCCTTCCACACTTTTAAGGAAATAGTTTTGCTTTCATTTTATAGCTTCAAATGTTACCTGCTTGTCACATAATTTAAAACGCTTAGAAATTAGAATGCAGCATGTGTGAAAACGTGCCCCCCGGACTGTACCAGTGATATATTTTCATACAAACAGCCTTCAAAGACTTGCAAAGACGTGCTTTTGATGAAACACCAGTTTCTTTTTGCCCTAATCAGAATCAATTGGACTACTTCTCATCAGTGGCCCCCCATTTCTCTCCTTGTTCCCTACTTTCTTCCTTTCTTTCTGCCTCTGTTGTGGTTTATAGTGACTCTCCTCATTCGTCTGAGAATTAAACAGAAACAGCTGAGGAATCCAGTTTGAGGCCAACGGCAACGCTGCAGAGATCCAGTTGGCCAATCTCTGAGGCAGAGACAAATCCGCTACTAGAGAATCTGTCCAAGCAACAAAACGCAGTATCAAAGAAAATGGCCACGGTCCTCCATTGAAAAAAATCCCATTTCACGTGTATAACCGATCCTATCCAAACTAGAAAGCGTGTCAGTGCACAGAAAGATGAGAACCACCAGCAGAAGTAACAGTAATATTAGCAGTTATCGAGCTAATAATGATAGCAGAAAACACGTTGAAGTACTAGCAGTACTAGCAGTAGTAGTAACAATGGCATTAGTGATAGTTATAGAAATAGTCAAATGTGTAGCAGCAGCAGTAGTATTAATGGAAGTAGAAATCGTAGAAGTCAACATGCCAGCATTTATATGTATGTCCTTCCAATGTGCTTTAAACAAAATATAGATCAATGCACAAAACAAAACAGATCCGTTTCATGAGACGCTTCACAGCATTAAACAACAGATTCAAAAAACACCTGACAGAAATGTTTGTCTTAAAAAAATATGAATCAGTCCAGTCAAACATTTAGAGTCTGTTACAGATTTAAAAACACCATCATATTTTCTTTCTTGAAAGCAGCAAAGGGATGTGTTTAGAGAGACACTCAACATGAGAGCCTGTCTTTCTCTATATATAATCAGTAGTGTGTAAAGAGGACAGTAAGAGTGTAATATGGGCCCATGCAGGGCTGAGTCCGATGCGTCACATGTATGTATCTAGTACACTTCTACAGAATGCACGGTAATTGCAAATATCCTAAAGTGGTGGTGACTTTGCAAATCCAAAACAAAAGAGCTTTAGCTTGCAGTATAATGACAGACAGCCCTTGAGCACAGCGGCAGGATGACACACACTGGAAACACATCCAACACAACAGGAGGCTGCCAAAATTACAGGAGGGGAGAGATGAAAGTGGGGCAGCACATCGAGGCCAACGGGAGACAAAGCCCATCATAAAGCGGTAGCACACTCAAATTAGATAGTCGAGCAATGGTGGAAGTGTTTACTGCTTTAAAAACATGGTGGCAAAGCAGAACTGTGTCTTGTAAATAGAGCAGAGCAGTTCACAAAAGTAAAATAGTTTGATGTTTGTTACTGATTGGAGTAAAAAAGATTTTGCTAAAATAAAAGTGTAAACATGTAGATTTTTACTGTCACTGTAATTCATCATGTGTTATCATGTCCTGTGAATTATTCTCAATTAAATGGTCCAGTATGCTGTAGATGTAACCATCTCCTTCACTGAGGATAACACTGTGGATTGTTTGTTTCATGAAAAGTGACATATGAATGCACTATTTATATGTCGCTAGAGTTGGGCAGTAATTCAATATGATAATGTATCATCATTCAATGGAATCGTATCGTGATGAAATCATATTTCGAGACATAACGTCCTCTAAATTGATAATAACAAGCACATATTAACCCAAATTTCTCTGATCTGATTACTCTGTATTTGTGTGCTGCATGTAAACATAGTTAGTGTATAGCTGGAAACATTTATTTATGTTTTAAGTTATTAATTAAATGAGAAAATACTCCTTTTCTTTTGTCAAGTATGTAATTCACACAATAGACAGGCTTCACCATGAGGTTATTTCATATAGACTATTATTTATTGATGTACCAGAAAACATGCTATATCGTGATATGTATTGTTATTGAGATAAGAATGACCTATATTGTGATAGAAGATTTTGGCCATATCGCCCAGCTCTTTATTTGATATTGATTCATTTTCTTCTCTACGTCTATGGAGCTATGAATGGAAGCATCACCTCTTGTATTAATAGTTTCCTGTCAACGAGATACTGCACTTGATCCCAGTTTTGCACTTTGTTCTGCAAGTAAAGTTCACCACTTGTGTCACTTACTACAATATTAATTCTGTGGGATTTTTCTTAGTGACTGTCATTTTATGCAACATGGTTGAGATCTTATTTTAGAGGATTTGTTTGACAGTTTGGGAATAGGCTTACTTACTTTCTTAGAGAGTTAGATGAGAAGATACCTCTCATGTTTTGTGTGGTAAATATGAAGCTGCAGCCGGTTAGCTCAGATATGCACAGACTAAAAACAGGCGTAACAGCCTCGCTCTATGTGAAGGGAACAAAATCCACCTCCCGGCACATCCAAAACTCACTATAACACTTGTCGTCAGCAAGACTTCAGGAAATCACTGTCAAACATTTCAAGTCACTTAGGACAATAAATGTAACATCTGAATAAAAGGTAAAAGATCTCTGTATAGGAGCTGACCACTTTCCTTTATCCAACAGGGGATACCACAAATACAACCATCATGCAGTAGTGCTTTAGCAGAATAATGATGTTGCAGAGAGCAGTGAAAATGGAAAAAACTTGTCCTAGGATCCCCAGAGACATGAGCCCTGTACTACACAGTCTACTTTGTCGAGCAAACACAGACAATCAAATAGCTAATGAGCCCAGCACTATCACTAAAACCTTCCCGGAGCACAGTTAACCCAAGCAAGGCAGTACAATGGTTACTATTCACATTTAGAAATAAAAGCACAGCCTTGTTCACACTGATACGTAGCCTGAACAACAAAACTGTTTAGTCTGTGTTGACAGGAAGGTCAGCGAGACTTGAGAGACCAGGGGAAAAGCTATCTAGTGGATCTGTCTCTCTCTCTGAAGACAAACAGACAAAAACAGAGAGACAAGACACACACAGTCTTACCATCCAGAAGCTGCGATTGCTGGCATCTTCAATGCTGCTTTCTGATGGTAGCGTTGACATCCTGTTCTCTGAGGGAGTAAAGAGTGTGATTAGTTCAGAGTATATGGTATCACCCTTTCTGTAATTCTACATGTAGGTAGAGAAGGCGTTGGGCTTTGTAGCTACAGTATGAACTATGAAATGTCAGAAATATTGTATGTTTATAATATATATTGTAAAATGATCCTTTCTTGAGGAACAATCTCGACTGTGATGTTACATTTCAGTTCAGCAGAAGTGATCCCAGTTAGAGAATGTGACTCATATTAGATTTTATTCTCACATGATTATGTCCCCACCTACATTTTGGACAGTTTCATAATTCAGTTCAAAACCAGCAGCACAAATCCTTTCCATATTGGAGTCAGAGGAGAACCACATATCCATCAGGAAACCATGTCCTCTCAACCTGTTTTGTGACACATGTCTCACAGCCCTGACAGATGAACTCACGTACCGTATACTGTATATCGACAAATTACAGTTGTGTTCATTTGGATTGCTTTTAAACTGGATATTGAATTATTGATGAAAACAGTGGATATAATGGTGAATGTTATGTTTGGATCAGCTGCGGAGATATACAGCTAGGGCTGTCACAGTTTACGTAAATTAGTTTTAAAGCTAAAGTGGAGATACTGGTATTATTTGAAACTAGAAAACCATAGGAATCCACTAGTACCAACCATGTCATACTAGCTTGTTGCGAAGGAGGCTAAATAACGCTACAAACTTACACTCAATTTTGGCAAGGAAAAACTGGCATGTCCATTTTCAAAGGGGTCCCTTGACCTCTGACCTCAAGATATGTGAATGAAAATGGGTTCTATGGGTACCCACGAGTCTCCTCTTTACAGACATGCCCACTTTATGATAATCACATGCAGTTTGGGGCAAGTCATAGTCAAGTCAGCACACTGACACACTGACAGCTGTTGTTGCCTGTTTGGATTGAGTTTACCATGTTATGATTTGAGCATATTTCTATGCTAAATGCAGTACCTGTGAGGGTTTCTGGACAATATTTGTCATTGTTTTGTGTTGTTAATTGATTTCCAATATTAAATATATACATACATTTGCATAAAGCAAGCATATTTGCCCACTCCCATGTTGATAAGAGTATTAAATTTCCCTTTAAGGTACATTTTGAACGGATAAAAAATGTGTGATTAATTTGCAATTAATCGCGATTAACTATGGACAATCATGCGATTAATCGTGATTACATATTTTAATCGATTGGCAGCCCTAGATACAGCAAGTGTAACGTGTCAGAGACTGAATTGTATAATGGAGGCTCTGTAAACCTATTAAATAGTTGTAGCTGCTGTTGGAAGTCGATGTGTACAGTAAATCTGAAGCAGGAGGTGTACAGTAAATCGAGGCAACGTCTCACATGCCGTAACAACATCAGTGAGCATGGAGTAAACTCTCCCAGCAATCCCAGCTGTGACACATGAGCTATCCTAAAATAAACAGGGGGTAAAGGTCAACACGTCCTATCATTCACACTCACTCTCTTCCCATGCTGGCGACCTTGTCTGCTCTTTTATAACTGTAAAAAGAAACACAGGCACATTTGCAATACATAAAAACGTCTGTCTGGCTCAAAAGGAAGTGATCTACATGAAGAGCATGAGATCTATTTTTGCTCGTCTGGTTCTACTTTCCAAAAAAGAAACTTTTCCAGTTAAATATTTCAGCACACAGCAGTTTTGCCTTCTGGTGTTTGAAACCCTCGATGCACCCGGAGCTGAACTCCACCCAGACTCAGCCTTCATGCCTGTTTTTCCTCCCTGCAGCCATCTCTCCCCATGGCTCTGTTAGGCTGCACAATTAGATTCAATGATTTTCCTCCAACATCCTGCTGTTCACGGGGCATCACATGCTCCACTAAGAGCATAATGCCATGCCTCTCCATGTCTGGATCTTCCTCAGCTTGCTTCTGTCGTGTCTCTGCCGCTGAGGTCTCGCAGATTACACAACCCTGAGTTCTGCAGGAGGTCAGAAAAATAATGAATCGCCTCCATTTTAACCCTTGACCCGGACTTCCTGTCCCCTCGCTGGCTGGCTCTCCTCGGGGGTATGACTGTGTCCGAGTTTCCAGAGAAACGTGGGGGTTGGGGGAGCTCTGCTGTCCTTGCCTTAAGATATCAGATAATTTGGTGCATTCCTGCAAGTTGTACTATCTCCAACCTCATGACACAACCAAACAGCATGTGTGAATTCAATCCCAACTGTATATACCTACCTAAGTACACCACAAATATGATTTCATACTCTTTATAAGCATTATGATCCGTCTATGTGCAACTCCATATCTGCTGGAATCAATTTGATGGCACCACAGGCCTTTCAAATGTAATTTCATAGACTTTATAATCAATTTAAACGTCCTCTAAAGGGCTGGGACAGGCCCCCGATGTTGCTGTATTCTTAATATGTAAATAAAGGTTGAAATCTTTAAAAAAAATATATATAATATATAAACAAATTGAAGTTTTAAAAGCCTGGCTAGAACTTCCAGTTGATTTTCTGTGTCGTCTCTGATATTCGTGGGACATAGCCTCATGCTGACTTTCATTGAGTTACAAAAGTTAAACGCAAGTGGTAAAAGATGTATCGTGTACTTGCATTTGCATACAACTTCACTGTCCTATTACACAGAATGTAAAGTATAACTTACCACCTACCAGCACAGATCTAATTCCACCATGGGTCC